>NC_090939.1:775552411-775794911 GCF_040938575.1 Ambystoma mexicanum | reverse complement strand
TTTAGGACCGCGTGGCCTAATGGATAAGGCATCTGACTTCGAATCAGAAGATTAAGGAGCTTTTTACATTCAGAGTTCATATCATTCCAAAAGCATGAAAACACTGAAATCCTTCAATTCTTTCGTGTACGTTATGCTTTACTCCATCTACATGACCAATTAATTGATATAACAAACCTAAAAAACTAGTGATTAATGAGCCATTCAGGAAGGAATAACATAGAATGTTTTAATTAAGTAATGACATTCATGTATGTGAATCAACATTCTTTAAAAGTAGTGTCAATGGCCTATGAAATTATTTAAGAAGTCAAAAATGAAATCGTCGAATCTGGAAATAGGTCATTTATGAATGCCTTAAATATGATGTTCATACTGTTTACCAAAAAGGGTCTTTTCTCTCTCTCTCTCTCGCTATCTTGCTCTCTCTCTCTCCATGAATGAGTTTTAAACATTTTCCTATGTTTTGCCATCGAGAGCTACACATTATAGAATGGCACAATTCATCTTGTTTGACTGTTAACATTTTTCCACAATAGTACAGGCCCCCACTTCACCCCTTTCTGCTATATGATTCAACTGGTGAAAGCTAAGTATGAACATTGGAATCCTGAAGACTGCCCAAAGAAACAACAATAATTAAAATGTTTAAAAGATAGGCAACGAAATGAGTGCTGCAATAAAAATGTTTTTAATAATGTTTACAATTTTGCCTGATTTGTTCTTCTTCCAGCATAATGCTGTGTAGGAAGGCGTGGCATAATGGATAAGGTGTCTGACTTCAAATTAGAAAATTGAGGGTTCAAGTCCCTTCGTGGTCATTTACAGCTTTTTACATTCAAAGTTCATATCATTCCAAAAGCATGAAAACACTGAAATCCTTCAATTATTTTGTGTACATTATGCTTTACTCCATCTACATGACCAATTCGTTGATATAACAAACCTAAAAACTAGTGATTAATGAGCCATCAGGAAGCAATAACATAGAATGTTTTAATCAAGTAATGACATTTATGTATGTGAATCAACATTCTTTAAAAGTAGTGTCAATGGCCTATGAAATTATTTAAGAAGTCAAAAATGAAATCGTCGAATCTGGAAATAGGTCATTTATGAATGCCTTAAATATGATGTTCATACTGTTTACCAAAAAGTGTCTTCTCTCTCTCTCTCTCTCTCTCTCTCTCTCTCTGAAGATGAAGACTGCCCAAAGAAACAACAATAATTAACATTTTTAAAAGATAGGCAACTAAATGAGTTCTTTAATAAAAATGTTTTGAATAATGTTTACAATTTTGCCTGATTTGTTCTTCTTCCAGCAAAATGCTGTGTAGGACCACGTCCCTTCGTGGTCGTCTATAGCTTTTTACATTCAAAGTTCATATCATTCCAAAAGCACGAAAGCACTGAAATCCTTCAATTCTTTTGTGTACAGTATGCTTTACTCCATCTACATGACCAATTAATTGATATAACAAACCTAAAAAACTAGTGATTAATGAGCCATTCAGGAAGCAATAACATAGAATGTTTTAATTAAGTAATGACATTTATGTATGTGAATCAACATTCTTTAAAAGTAGTGTCAATGGACTATGAAATTATTTAAGAAGTCAAAAATGAAATCGTCGAATCTGGAAATAGGTCATTTATGAATGCCTTAAATATGATGTCATACTGTTTACCAAAAAGTGTCTTTTCTCTCTCTCTCTCTCTCTCTCTCTCTCTCTCTCTCTCTCTCTCTCGCTCTCTCTGTCACTCTCTCTCTCTCTCCATGAATGAGTTTTAAACATTTTCTTATGTTTTGCCATCGAGAGCTACACATTTTAGAATGGCACAATTCATCTTGTTTGACTGTTAACATTTTTCCACAATAGTACAGGCCCCCACTTCACCCCTTTCTGCTATATGATTCAACAGGTGAAAGCTATGTATGAACATTGGAATCTATGAAGACTGCCCGAAGAAACAACAATAATTAACATTTTTAAAAGATAGGCAACGAAATGAGTGCTGGAATAAAAATGTTTTGAATAATGTTTACAATTTTGCCTGATTTGTTCTTCTTCCAGCATAATGCTGTGCAGGACAGCGTGGCCTAATGGATAAGGTGTCTGACTTCGAATCAGAAGATTGAGGGTTCGAGTTCCTTCATGGTCGTTTATATCTTTTTACATTCAAAGTTCATAACATTCCAAAAGCATGAAAACACTGAAATCCTTCAATTTGTTCGTGTACATTATGCTTTACTCCATCTACATGACCAATTAATTGATATAACAAACCTAAAAAACTAGTGATTAATGAGCCATCAGGAAGCAATAACATAGAATGTTTTAATTAAGTAATGACATTTATGTATGTGAATCAACATTCTTTAAAAGTAGTGTCAATGGCCTATGAAATTATTTAAGAAGTCAAAAATGAAATCGTCGAATCTGGAAATAGGTCATTTATGAATGCCTTAAATATGATGTTCATACTGTTTACCAAAAAGTGTCTTCTCTCTCTCTCTCTCTCTGTCTCTCTCTCTCTCTCTCTCTCTCTCTGAAGATAAAGACTGCCCAAAGAAACAACAATAATTAACATTTTTAAAAGATAGGCAACGAAATGAGTGCTGGAATAAAAATGTTTTGAATAATGTTTACAATTTTGCCTGATTTGTTCTTCTTCCAGCAAAATGCTGTTTAGGACCGCGTGGCCTAATGGATAAGGCGTCTGACTTCGAATCAGAAGATTGAGGAGCTTTTTACATTCAAAGTTCATATCATTCCAAAAGCATGAAAACACTGAAATCCTTCAAAACTTTCGTGTACAGTATGCTTTACTCCATCTACATGACCAATTAATTGATATAACAAACCTAAAAAACTAGTGATTAATGAGCCATTCAGGAAGCAATAACATAAAATGTTTTAATTAAGTAATGACATTTATGTATGTGAATCAACATTCTTTAAAAGTGCTGTCAATGGCCTATGAAATTATTTAAGAAGTCAAAAATGAAATCGTCGAATCTGGAAATAGGTCATTTATGAATGCCTTAAATATAATGTTCATACTGTTTACCAAAAAGTGTCTTTTCTCTCTCTCTCTCTCTCGCTCACTCTCTCTCTCTCTCCATGAATGAGTTTTAAACATTTTCCTATGTTTTGCCATCGAGAGGTACACATTATAGAATGGCACAATTCATCTTGTTTGACTGTTAACATTTTTCCACAATAGTACAGGCCCCCACGTCACCCCTTTCTGCTATATGATTCAATTGGTGAAAGCTATGTATGAACATTGGAAACTATGAAGACTGCCCAAAGAAACAAAAATAATTTACATTTTTCAAAGATAGGCAACGAAATGAGTGCTGGAATAAAAATGTTTTGAATAATGTTTACAATTTTGTGATTTGTTCTTCTTCCAGCATATGCTGTGCAGGAGAGCGTGGCCTAATGGATAAGGTGTCTGACTTCGAATCAGAAGATTGAGGGTTCGAGTTCCTTCATGGTCGTTTATAGCTTTTTACATTCAAAGTTCATATCATTCCAAAAGCATGAAAACACTGAAATCCTTCAATTTGTTCGTGTACATTATGCTTTACTCCATCTACATGACCAATTAATTGATATAACAAACCTAAAAAACTAGTGATTAATGAGACATCAGGAAGCAGTAACATAGAATGTTTTAATTAAGTAATGACATTTATGTATGTGAATCAACATTCTTTAAAAGTAGTGTCAATGGCCTATGAAATTATTTAAGAAGTCAAAAATGAAATCGTCGAATCTGGAAATAGGTCATTTATGAATGCCTTAAATATGATGTTCATACTGTTTACCAAAAAGTGTCTTCTCTCTCTCTCTGTCTCTCTCTCTCTCTCTCTCTGAAGATGAAGACTGCCCGAAGAAACAACAATAATTAACATTTTTAAAAGATAGGCAACAAAATGAGTGCTGGAATAAAAATGTTTTGAATAATGGTTACAATTTTGCCTGATTTGTTCTTCTTCCAGCAAAATGCTGCTTAGGACCGCGTGGCCTAATGGATAAGGCGTCTGACTGCGAATCAGAAGATTGAGGAGCTTTTTACATTCAAAGTTCATATCATTCCAAAAGCATGAAAACACTGAAATCCTTCAATTCTTTCGTGTACATTATGCTTTACTCCATCTACATGACCAATTAATTGATATAACAAACCTAAAAAACTAGTGATTAATGAGCCATTCAGGAAGCAATAACATAGAATGTTTTAATGAAGTAATGATATTTATGTATGTGAATCAACAATCTTTAAAAGTAGTGTCAATGGCCTATGAAATTATTTAAGAAGTCAAAAATGAAATCGTCGAATCTGGAAATAGGTCATTTATGAATGCCTTAAATATGATGTTCATACTGTTTACCAAAAAGAGTATTTTCTCTCTCGCTCTCTCGCTCTCTCTCTCCATGAATGAGTTTTAAACATTTTCCTATGTTTTGTCATCGAGAGCTACACATTATAGAATGGCACAATTCATCTTGTTTGACTGTTAACATTTTTCCATAATAATACAGGCCCCCACTTCACCCCTTTCTGCTATATGATTCAACTGGTGAAAGCTATGTATGAACATTGGAATCTATGAAGACTGCCCAAAGAAACAACAATAATTAAAATGTTTAAAAGATGGGCAACGAAATGAGTGCTGGAATAAAAATGTTTTGAATAATGTTTACAATTTTGCCTGATTTGTTCTTCTTCCAGCATAATGCTGTGTAGGAAGGCGTGGCCTAATGGATAAGGTGTCTGACTTCGAATCAGAAGATTGAGGGTTCGAGTCACTTCATGGTCGTTTATAGCTTTTTACATTCAAAGTTCATATCATTCCAAAAGCATGAAAACACTGAAATCCTTCAATTCTTTTGTGTACATTATGCTTTACTCCATCTACATGACCAATTAATTGATATAACAAACCTAAAAAACTAGTGATTAATGAGCCATTCAGGAAGCAATAACATAGAATGTTTTAATTAAGTAATGACATTTATATATGTGAATCAACATCCTTTAAAAGTAATGTCAATGGCCTATGAAATTATTTAAGAAGTCAAAAATGAAATCGTCGAATCTGGAAATAGGTCATTTATGAATGCCTTAAATATGATGTTCATACTGTTTACCAAAAAGTGTCTTCTCTCTCTCTCTCTCTCTCTCTGAAGATGAAGACTGCCCAAAGAAACAACAATAATTAACATTTTTAAAAGATAGGCAACGAAATGAGTGCTGGAATAAAAATGTTTTGAATAATGCTTACAATTTTGCCTGATTTGTTCTTCTTCCAGCAAAATGCTGTTTAGCACCGTGTGGCCTAATGGATAAGGCGTCTGACTTCGAATCAGAAGATTGAGGAGCTTTTTACATTCAAAGTTCATATCATTCCAAAAGCATGAAAACACTGAAATCCTTCAATTCTTTCGTGTACATTATGCTTTACTCCATCTACATGACCAATTAATTGATATAACAAACCTAAAAAACTAGTGATTAATGAGCCATTCAGGAAGCAATAACATAGAATGTTTTAATTAAGTAATGACATTTATGTATGTGAATCAACATTCTTTAAATGTAGTGTCAATGGCCTATGAAATTATTTAAGAAGTCAAAAATGAAATCGTCGAATCTGGAAATAGGTCATTTATGAATGCCTTAAATATGATGTTCATACTGTTTACCAAAAAGTGTCTTTTCTCTCTCTCTCTCTGGCTCTCTCGCTCTCTCTCTCTCTCTCCATGAATGAGTTTTAAACATTTTCCTATGTTTTGCCATCGAGAGCTACACATTATAGAATGGCACAATTCATCGTGTTTGACTGTGAACATTTTTCCACAATAGTACAGGCCCCCACTTCACCCCTTTCTGCTATATGATTCAACTGGTGAAAGCTATCTATGAACATTGGAATCTATGAAGAATGCCCAAAGAAACAACAATAATTAAAATGTTTAAAAGATAGGCAACGAAATGAGTGCTGGAATAAAAATGTTTTGAATAATGTTTACAATTTTGCCTGATTTGTTCTTCTTCCAGCATAATGCTGTGTAGGAAGGCGTGGCCTAATGGATAAGTTGTCTGACTTCCAATCAGAAGGTTGAGGGTTCTAGTCCCTTCGTGGTCGTTTATAGCTTTTTACATTCAAAGTTCATATCATTCCAAAAGCATCAAAACACCGAAGTCCTTCAATTCTTTCCAATACATTATGCTTTACTCCATCTACATGAGCAATTAATTGATATGACAAAACTAAAAAACTAGTGATTAATGAGCCATTCAGGAAGCCATAACATATAATGTTTTAAGTAATGACATTTATGTATGTGAATCAACATTCTTTAAAAGTAGTGTCAATGGCCTTTGAAATTATTTAAGAAGTCAAAAATGAAATAGTCAAATCTGGAAATAGGTCATTTATGAATGCCTTAAATATAATGTTCATACTGTTTATCAAAAAGTGTGTTTTCTCTCTCTCTCTCTCTCTCATGATGAATGAGTTTCAAACAGTTTTTTTTTTTGTTTTGCCATCGAGAGCTACACATTATAGAATGGCACAATTGATCTTGTTTGACTTTTAACATTTTTCCACAAAAGTACAGGCCCCCACTTCACCCCTTTCTGCTATGTGATTCAATTGGTGAAAACCATATATGAACATTGGAATCTATGAAGACTGCCCAAAGAAACAACAATAATTTAACATTGTTAAAAGATAGGCAACAAAATGAGTGCTGGAATAAAAATGTTTTGAATAATGTTTACAATTTTGCCTGATTTGTTCTTCCAGCATAGTGCTGTGTAGGACCGTGTGGCCTAATGGATAAGGTGTCTGATTTAGAATCAGAAGATTGAGGGTTCGAGTGCCTTTGTGGTGGTTTATAGCATTTAACATTCAAAGTTCATATCATTGCAAAAGCATCCAAACACTGAAGTCCTTCAAATCTTCCCCAGTGATTTCCCTTTCAGTCATTAAGGGTATCTGAAAATAGATATGGTTACAGAATGGCAGAATTCATCTTGTTTGACTTTTAACACATTTCCACAATAGTAGAGGCCCCCGCTTTACCCCTTCCTGCTATATGATTCAGATGGTGAAAGCTGTGTATGAACATTGGAAACTATGAAGACTGCCCAAAGAATCAAAAATAATTTACATTTTAAAAGATAGACAACGAAATGAGTGCTGGAATAAAAATGTTTTGAATAATGTTTACAATTTTGCCTGATTTCTTCTTCTTCCAGCAGAGGGATGTATAGGACTGCGTGGCCTAATGGATAAGGTGTCTGACTTTGAATCATGAGATTGAGTTGTTTATAGCATTTAACATTCAAAGTTCATATCATTGCAAAAGCATCCAAACACTGAAGTCCTTCAAATTTTTCTCACTGATTTCCCTTTCAGTCATTAAGGGTATCTGAAAATAGATATGGTTATAGAATGGCAGAATTCATCTTGTTTGACTTTTAACACATTTCCACAATAGAAGAGGCCCCCACTTTACCCCTTCCTGCTATATGATTAAACTGGTGAAAGCTATGTATGAACATTGGAAACTATGAAAACTGCCCAAAGAAACAACAATAATTAACATTTTTAAAAGATAGGCAACAAAATGAGTGCTGGAATAAAAATGATTTGAATAATGTTTACAATTTTGCCTGATTTCTACTTCTTACAGCATAGTGATGTGTAGGACCGTGTGGCCTAATGGATAAGGCGCATGACTTCAAATCAGAAGATTGAGGGTTACCTTCCTTTTGTGATTGTTCATAGCTTTTTACATTCAAATTTCCTATCATTCCAAAAGCATCAAAACACTAAAGTACTTCAATTAATTCTCACTGATTTCCCTTTGAGTTATTAAGGTATTTCTAGATAGAGATGAATCCACATTCATCAATAAGAATATTTTGGACTTTTGTCTTCAAAAATAAAACAATGAAAGGTTACATTTTGACTTTTGCATTCATGCGGTCTTGTTTGAGGTCATTATTAGCAAGCACTGACTTCAGACATAAGGGAGCATGTGCCCTAATGGATAAGGCATCTGAGTTCAGATCAGAAGATTGAGGGGTCATGAATCAAGTTATTATTAAAGGCAAATGTCTACATTTGTCCCACTAATGTGCATTATCATTAACCATGTGTCAGAAATGCATCAATGACATTTGTGATGTTATCTTTGATGTACTGAGTGTTAGTCTTAGCAGTGCACAGTGGTGGTGCAAGTTATGATTGTTTTCCTTACTTTTCTGAGGTTTTTCGCTTTTACTTGTAACCATAACATCCCTTTAACAACGTTTTTTCATTGAATTTCATAGGTTTTTATAAGTGCATGCTATTTTTCTACAATTTACTAACATCATACCACCATCTAGCATCATATTTAACACTTCTGTACAATTTTTGCAACTTTGTTCACTGTTTTTGCATCCATCGGTGTCTGCGGATGTCTGACCTCATCACAGATCTTCTGGAGGGTGCCACGTGACCATGCGCTCGTGCACGGCATGATGATGTGTCCGTGAACGTACCCACACTTTGCGAATGGGTCGTACTTCGAGGACAGTTCAGAACTGCATTTTCTACTGATCTAGGAACTTTCAAGCTAAAAATTCACCCTTGCACAGCTCCGACACCTAATTTTACTTATTATCCATTAACAATCTAGTACAAAACACATATGTGGTAGAATATTACCAAAACTGCTATTCATCTTAAATATGGCATCAGCTATTGCCATCCCTCCTCCCCAAGAGCCACCAGCACCAACAGCTGGAGGACCTCCACAACAGCAAAAAAGTGCAGTACTTCTAAAGACAATGAAGAGGACCAAGAAGATGAGGTAAAGGGAGTCCCTACCTCTAGCACCCAGAGAGAATCATGGGAGTGGCAGTTCTGTACCATCTCCATGCGCCACCACACCAAATCCAACCACCGCAATGCTCTCAGAAAGGTTATTCCTTTCTTAGCAAGTAGTATTCTGTCTTCCTTCACTTCATCTTCCTCAACCAATACTGTAACCACACAGCCTACTTCAATTGGACCCAAAATCCCACCAACAACTTTGCAAGCAATAAACGAGGCTGTTTATCCATATCTTTTAACTACCACAGTCCGCTGCATATACTGCAACACACCACGCAGGGGGAAGCAATTTCGAAGTGCTTTTGAAGCTGTAATCAAGGAGCATGAGAAACACTGCCCCCTACCTTAGAAGTAACACACACGCAATATCTTCCCCTGTTCACCTGCCCCTCCATATTTGAGCTTGGTGCCTCGTCCCTCATTTACCTCCCCACCCTACATCCTAACCTCTCTTGCAAAAAATAAATACATCAAAAAACAAAAAAAAAAGGTTCCTTTAGGATCCACCTCTAGCCGTAAAAAAATGGAAGAAAAAAAATCTTATAGGCTCCATCTACTTTACATTTCTCATTAAAGTACATAGACTCAATAAGATTTCCAACATATCCATTAACATTTTGTGTTATGCTAATGGGAATAATGTGGAATTTATTCCCCGTTCCAGGGACTGGAACGGGGGATAAGGTCTCGGCAGCCCAAGTTATCGACCCAAGAGAAACGAGGGCACATAACAAGGGCTCCGGACCATTATCCCTCATTCCAGGCACTGCAATCGGGGGTGAAAGCCATTGGAACCCTGGGTTCCCAAGGCGGTAGCCAGGGGTGCTAAAAAAAGGATTTTTCTTCCTACATCGGGACACATGCGGTATCCCGCTGTAGGAAGCAAAATCCTTTTCCAAGGTGGTCGCCATGGAAAGGGAAAGCGGGGTCTGTAAAGAGCGCCTCTTCCCTTTAAATGGCAGAATGCAGAAGGTGAAGAGAGAACCATATGACCATATAACCACAAGCACATTGCTTTCACTTGCAAACCTATCTCACTTTCGAATAACTTTACCACATAGCCGGTTCCAGGTGGACATGGCCACTTTAACCCCATGTGTCCTCCCTTGTGGTCATGGCCAGTAGCCAGATTGTCCAGGTCATGACCTTATGCCATGACCCAGACAATTTGGCTACTGCCCATGGCCACAGGCTATACCTCAGTCACCTAAGGTATATCACTATTATGTGTACCTACATTATGACACTTGTCAAAAAATAAGACACAGGCACATTTGCAAAACCATGCTTTAAGGTCCTTGCCAATGTCCTTACACGAGTTTGCTGGAAATCTGCCCATGTTTTAGTTTTTCAAAAGTGTCAAAATATATGTACATACAATAGTCATATAACTTAGCTGCCACTTGACAACATCCATTCAGACTTTAGATAAACATTCAATGTTGGGTCAATAATCTTTCTGAAAACTGTTGTCCACATTCATCAAACGGCAGCAAAGTTACAAGCCATCTTAAAATGTTGAGACCCCCCTATGACTTAGCCTCCTCTTGACAAAATCCCACCAAATACATGTATATCTAGATCTAAAATCGTTTTGCAAACTTGTGTGTGGATTTGTCAAATGGCACCACATTTATAAAACTTTATAAGATTTTTGGACCCCCTCTAATTTTGCCTCCTCTTGACAGAATTCCACCAAACCTTCAAAAAACTTGTATATCTAGATTTAAAATCGTTATGCGGAGCTTTGTGCAGATTCATCAAATGGCACCACATTTATAAGCCCATCTTTCCATCTTGACAAAACAGCTCCAAAACCATTCAGAATCAGGTCTGCTATCAGATTCCAAAATTTCATGCAGTTTCATTGAGTGGCGCCAAAGTTATAAGGCATCCAAAAATTGCTTTTCACCAACTCAGTAATACAGAAATAGGCATAGATGTCCCTGAACATCTGAAGTGTTCGTGAAAATCGCAGGACTGTACCCGGACATCCGGACTGTTTGTGGACTTCGGGGATGAAAAACACCCGTTTTTTGCCTTCTTACGGCCATATTGCATCCCATCCACATCACCCCCCACCTCCCCAGAGATTGTTTGATGAGTTTGACAAGTGCAGTGTTCTGTTTTTTAATATGTTTTTACTGCGATGACCGCAAATCCAACATGGCGGGCGTTTCCAAAAATCGGATTCATTTCACGCTTTTCACCATGCAATCAGCGGGCGCGTCCCATGTCCACTGACCTCACGTCACCTTCTGTACCAATCAGAGGCCCCTCCATCTGCGGACCGAACAGGGAAGTGAGTCCACGGACCGACCCCATATATCACACATTTTCTTAACCTACTTTGGGCTGTTTTAAAAAAAAATACTGGATGGATTCACACCATATTTTCAAAAGCACGATTTCGGGATAAACCTGCCGCTCCTGCGGCAAATTTGGTGAAAATCTGTCCAGTGGTTTCGGCTGTAGACGTGAGTAAATTCTTTTTTCCATTGTGTCTATGAAAAAAAATGAATTGGGACCCCCTAAAACTTTGCCACCCCGTCGATGAAATGTCATCTGACTTGGCAAAACAAATTTAGAGGGGGCCATATACCTTTTTTGCAAACTTTGGTAAGGATATGTCCAGGGGGAGCAAAGTTATAGGCTGCCCAAAAAGTGGTGGGAGAAGGTTACAGTACAGGAGGTTGACTTAGTAAATGAGAATCCAGGACCATGAAAGGGAGAAACACCTAATCAGGGATCAAGTCCCCAAAAACAGTGGGGGGACTCATTAACATACCAAGGGAATGTGGCCTCACCAGAAATTAGCATATCAAAGTGCCCTCGGAAAAAATTGGGGGCTCTGTCTAGCCACGTGTAACCTCGACTTGAGCCCTGCATCTAATACTTAGCATTGTCTCTGGTAGCAAAGAGGGTCACTTCTGGGTATTTCTCACTCTCAAAAATGGGATGACAAGACTTAGATGTTCAGAGACCATTCATGCAACTGAGAGGCCAGTCAGCTCAGAGCACCTGATCTTAAGGTATTGCACTTGACAGATGACTCTGATGAATCGGTGGTCATAGAGTTTCACTGGGGTAAATTGGGCCCCCGGCAAACTTTGGCCAGTTCAGTGCCATGGGAAACTCCAGAGTGTTTGTTATGAGAAACAAAGGAGAGTCTTTGGACCCACTGCCCTGAAGCCACGCTGCAAGGACTACAGTGATGAAAACATGGCACAAGGCCAGAATCTTGTCCCTTGGAAGAAACGCCTGAGTCCAAGCCATATTCCATTTCATGCCAATTACAATCCTGAGCAGGAGAAACAGAGTGGACCTGAAAATGGTTACTGGCAGTCTGCAAGACAGAAGGGATATTACCTGTGTAAGGGAAGCCTGTACTACCTGAGGGGACAAAGCCTCCTCCAGCCAGTCATGAAACTAGGCAAACACTGCCAATGTAGGTAGGCCAAGATAACTGCCAGCATGTTGGTTAGACCCTGTGTCAGGCATCGAATGCACTTACACTGGTTCAAGATCAGTTTGAGCCTCCCGTTTTGTTGTCCAGTACAAACTCCATGCATAGAGTAGAAGCACACAACAACTTCCTGAGCTGGCAACCCCCATCTCCACAAGAGCTGAATCTCTACCATCAACTGAGTGAGAGGGTCATAGGAGGAAGAGGAAGGGATTAGCGAGGGCCAACTACAATCAAATCCCAAGGGTCCCACGTGACCACACACCAAGCGTGGAGAAAATTGGATATTGGCCCTCCGACCAGGTTGGAATGCACCAGGATCCATGTCGGAAACCCAATCATTTTTCTTTTCATTACTGGAAAACAATCCTGAGAAGGGTGAAGATCTGAACTTTTACTGCTTGAGCCTCTGCTGCTGCCAGAACACTCTGGCAAGCTCACCAATCCTGGAAGTTCTGAAAGGCAGTCAGAGAGAGGGACCTGTCAACCCTAGTAGCCAAAATGCCAACAGACTACTTGGCGAGTAAGGGAGAGTAAGCCACCAGAGAAATAGCAGTCTGGTGGCAAGTGCAGAGTAGCTGAGCGGAAGCGGCAATCTTTGAGCACAACCTCTGAAAAACTGGCCTGCCGCCTGCTCCAAAGGAAATACAGACTCACCATCTGCTCTAAGAAGGAGGCCTATATCCAAGCCTGCATCTCCGCAGCCACTAACAACACGGATGAAGTTTTGAAAATCTGCAAGGAACTCACCCATCCCATCCCATGGCAGTCTCCACTTCTCCTATGCCTTCCCTGGCACTCAGCACTTCTCTTGCCTCTCACGTTACCTCTAAAGCTCAGGACATCCTCTCCATTCTCACATCTACTCCGCATTATTCTCCCTCACCTTCTTTCATGCCTTTCTTGCCCCCCCTCTCCACTCTTCTTCTATTCCCTCCTTTTTATCACCCATAACTCCTAATGAGGTCTCCAGACAAGTCCGCTCAATGAAAATCTGTTCCAAACAAGTGCTCACCTGCTCCTCCATAACTATCAAGGACAACATTGTCTCCCTTGCTCCAGCCTTGGCTGATTTCTGAAATCACTCCCTTACCACTAGATCCTTCCCCTCACTCCTCAAGCACTCCATTGTGAACCCACTCATCAAAAAATCGTTCCTGTCCTGCAGAATATTGCCCCAAATCTACTACCCCCTTCTCGGGCAAACCCTTGAAGAAACTTGCCATCTCCCAGCTTGTCCTCTAGACTGATTCGGCTGGTTACCTCCACAAACACCAGTCTGGCTTTAGAGCTTCCAGATACACAGAAACTGTTCTCCTGAACACCCATGAAGACTTGCTCAGTAATCTCTTCTTCTGTTCTCATCCCTCTTGACGTCTCCTCTGCCTTTGACATGGTCAATAACACCACCCTGAAAAAATGGCTCTGTGTCTCCCTTGGAATCACAGACCAGGCTCTGTACTGGTTGACCTCCTTCCTCTCTGACTGACCCTCCCAGGTTCAATTGGACCCTTTCCTCTCCACCATCTCACCCTCCACCTGTGGCATCCCTCAGGGTTCTGTCCTCTCACCCTGGATATTCAATATCTACCTGGCCCCTCTGTCCCATCTGATATCCACCTTCTCTCCTAACTTTCAGTGTTATGCTGAGGACACACAGCTCTCTTTCAAGCGGTAGCTTGAGGAGGTAGAAGAGGGTACTCTTCTACCTCCTCCTCTTCTTCTTCATCTCTCATTCCTGATTGCCTGTCTGCTGTTCAAGCATGGTGCACTAACCATCCCTGCCTTCTTAATGCCAGTAAGATAGAGATTATTCTCATTGGGATCCCTGCTCCCCCCTTCCCATCCACACTCTGGCCACCCTCTTTGGGCCCCCTCCTCACCCTTGGGTGAAGCAACAAACCTTGGTGTCATCTTGGATTCCCCCCTCTCCTTATCTCCTCACATAATGGACCTGGCCAAGAAGGCCCCCTTTCAGCTACACCCCCTCAGAGGCATTCACCCTTTCCTCATCTTCCCCCAGAAACTCAATGTTTCCAGAGATCTGGTTCTCTCCAGGCTTGACTACTGCAACAGCTTCTTCCTCAATCCTCCTAACTCCTCCCTTCGCCCCCTTCAACTAATCCAGAATAGGACTGTAAGACTTATCCTTGGCCTCAAGCCCAGGGACCGCTTCTCTCCAGCCCTTAACTCTCTCCATTGGCTCCCGGGTTGCTGCGAGGATCAAATTCAAGACCCTCTGCATCATGCATAAGGCTTACTGGGGCCTGGAACCACACTATATCCAACTCTCTCTCATAAATACCTCCCCACTAGAGCCCTTCTCTCTTCTCGCTCTGGCTCTCTTCAAATCAGAAATTTTTCCAAGCAGAGAGTAGGGGGTAGGTCTCTCTCCTTGGCAGGTGCCGCCTCTGGAATGGCCTCCCTGCCCCTCTCAGACTTGAGCCAGATCTTCTTAAGTTCTGAAGGCTCCTCAAGACCTTCCTTTTCTCCTCTTCCTTCTCCCTCCCCTCCTCTGCTAATACCCCCTCTTCCTGAGACCAGTGGCCTTGCTCCTTCAGAGTCTTACAGGGTGCCAGGCCCTCTCCTGCCCAGTCTACCTCTCCACTTGTTTGGCCATGACCCCCACTCCCCTCTTGCATTTGCCCTCCCGTGCCACCACCTACAACTGACTGTTTGGCTTGCACCCCTTGGAGCCATTCCAGCCCCTTAATGTGCACTTACTTGTGGACCCCCTCTCACTCTCTGCTTCCCCCTGGCCCTGTTCACCTGGCATCCCTTCCCTGGCACTCTCCTTCTCATGTGCCCTGCTACCCAGTTCCTGCACTTCCCCACCTCCATCCTCCTCATGCACATCATGCTACTGCACTTGCACAATGTGAATGTTATTAGGCTATTTGGATCGCTACTTTTCTACTACCTTCCACTCCCTCTCCACCTCCCCGACTGCCTTGCTGCGCCTGGAAACACTTGTTTATAGGCACAATACAATCTAACAATAAACTAAAAAAAATCCTTGCATTTTTTTCAGCTATTAGTTGAAAACTGTTACAACCTCCTCCCATAAAAGGAAAAATTAAGTACCCTTTTGTAGGCAGATTCAAACCAGTTGGAAGGCTTCAGACAAGCAGAGGTCTATATGTCTACTCTTAGGTTCATGCTGCTGCTGCTTGTTCATGCCGCCTCTGCAAGTTCATGGCCTCTCACAGTTATGCAATGGACTGGTCACTTTTGACAGGGGGCATGTAATGAGAATTCACTGCCATCTCCTGAAACAGATAATGTTATACCCCTTCATGACGGCATCGTGTTCTTCCTGGTAGAGGTGACTAAAGTAGTTGGAGTTAATTTTCATGACCAATGAGTCAAGATGTTTATGCAGCTTGTCCTTGTGGGTGGAAGATGAGGAAACAGAAAAGTGTTCTTTGTCTGAGTATCCAGCATAAATACACTGTGCCAGAGACTGAGAAGACACACACAGAGGCTACCAACGAAATCCACAGTTCATGGAAGTCTTTAGCCCTCCAGGGCCATATCAGACTCTGAAGGTAAATCAGTGTCCACCATTCTGGGAAGTTGAGGGAGTTGTAGTGCTTGAGAAATGTGTCAACAGTGTCAATGGGGTCTCGTATCATTTAAATTGGAGCAGGATTTGGAAGAAGTACCAGGATCATCAGTCTTAAAACAGCATGGGGCAGAGTTGGGACCACAGGCTTCACAGGGAAGCCAGGAACCCACGGGGCTGTGGCATGACATATGCGCTAAAATAAACCCTCTACCAGAAATGGGGTAATTAAAAGTATGAAAAATCTCTTCACATCCACAGCAGAATCTGGGGTGCGCCATGGGTCTTTGTTCCAAGGCTCCAGGCATGGAGCTTAAATGATACAATCAAGGGAGATAGTCCTTTAAACGGTGTAGAAAGTGAAACTTCTCCTATGGAGTATTCACCCAATGGAACAGTACATACAATCCCCTCAAATGCAGAAAAGGAATTGCAGTACCTTCTGCAGGAGCACCCACTTCAGGGAGTTGGAGCAGTTCAGGACCTGATCCTCCTTCTCAACTGACTGGATGAGGGTTTCGGGAGGAAGCTCAGGGGCAAAACAGCGCAGATCTACGTGATCCGGCCGGAAAGTTAGCATGAGAAAGGTGCGAACCACCAAACGTTTGTACCTTTCTCATGCGAACACACGTACATACCCCCACTCACAACACACCCTTGACACCCCCTACCCACACCCTCACCCACACCCCAACATAAACAAAACCCACTTACCTTTTTCTTCATGCTGAGTCCCTGCGGCGCCAGTTCCCTTTCACTTCCGTGATCGGGAACCGGCACCGCAGGGTGCTTTTCTTAATTTATTTTTTCTTTTACAGGGACTGCAGGGGTTTCCCCTGCTCACTATACTTTTTTGTTTTTGTTTTTTTCGCGGGTGTGCTGCGAGGGTGTCCCCCACAACACCCCGCTCACTATACCACACAGTATAGTGAGCGCAGTGTTGCGGGGGACACCCCTGCAGTTTCTTCTTTTTTTTACTTATCTGCAATGCTACCACCAAAGGTTCGAACTTTTGGTGTACAATACCACACAGCGCAACACAGGTTCGAAACCCGATCCCGCGCTCAGAAACCACTCGTTGGTATTAAGCGGGTTATAAAAGAGCAATTATAACTATGATAGTGGTGATGGGTGCTGCTCTATAAAGATGGAACCTCTGAACTCAACAGTTCTTTCCCCAGTGCCAGGTCACATAACCCCACTGCTCGTGCCTGCAAAAAGTAGTTCCTTGGTCCTATCCTTCGATGTTGTAACAGGGGACTTGGTACGTTAGAGGAATCCTTTAACTGTGTCTGTTAGAAGAGAGCAGAGGGCTTGGAGGGACATGTGAGCTCTGCTCAAGTGCTGGGCTATAAACCAAACACATGTCTTGCAAGTCCCCATCACACAAAAAGGGGACACTAAAACCCCTCTCCATAGCAGTTTGTGCGAGAGGGGTCCCTTTTGCATATGCTCCTCCTTAAGCATATGTAGCATCTCAGAGCCACCCTTCGAGGAACTGCTACTTTCTCTGTGTCCTGACAGTGTTCTATCACTATCATGCATCAACATTTCCCACAGGTCTCAGAAGACTGTCCAGGGGATATGTAGAAGCCGACCGCCTAAGAGGCCTTGGACAAACTAGAAGCAGCGCCTGCACAGGGATTCACAGTACAGGGACCATAGCATCCTCCTCTTAGAGACTCAACATGGAGACTGAAACAACATCAGAATAGTAACGTGTATGAGATCTCACTGGAGCCTCAGCACCAAGGCTGTATTAGGCCCTTCTTGGCACCCGATATTGCTGCCCAAAATGGTGTGCATGTCGACAACCTTAGGCACAATGTGCACCCTAGCATGTGAGCCTGCAAGGATCACCATAGTGAAATTGGTATGGAAACTGGAGTTAGAGCACTTGAACACCTCAGGGATGGCCTCAGAGACAATCAGAATGCACCAAGCCACTGTATCCAGGAAGAAAAACTCCCCTGACTGAAAGTGTGTATGAACAGCAGTGCTAACAGCCACCAGGAAACCAGTGTGCTGCTGGGGCTCCCTAAAGTCCATGGTAGTCCCAGCCGATGAGTCCAGGCCAAGGCTTCTTTTTCTAAAGCCCAAAGCTCTTGCTCATGCGTGAGAGCTTCAGGCTTTAGAAAAAAAGGTGTTAACCTCGCCTTTTGATCCATAATGTAGATTATGTTCTCTGTTAGATGTCCCTGAGATGCAGCGATAAACCAGGGGTGATTGCTGCATCTCTTAGTTAGAGAGATGATTGGAGAGGGTCGCACTACCATTAAGGGATAAAAGGGGGTGCTGAGCCCATCCAGGTATCCCTTTTAATAAAAGATGCAGTGATCAGCACCCACTCCCCCGAGGAGCGAGGGTCATGATCCCTGCATCTCTTAGTCAAAGGGATGCCTGGTGGGGATCAGCACCACTATTAAAGGCACAAATGTGTCATGCAGACCACCTCCAGGCATCCCATTATTTGAAATATTCTGCTATTATCAGCCTCACACTCCTTGTAAGAGGGTAATAAACGCTGCAAAGGGCTGCATGGCGGGGCTCGCCTACCGCTGTTAGGACAAGTCCCCTTAATAAACCCCATCTTGATTTCCATTACCACTTATGCCCCTGCAGGAAGCGCAGTCAGGACTGCAGTTTAGTCTCTGAGTTACTGCAGGCACAAGGAGTGTGGATCAGCTTCAGAGAGCTGTGCCAGTCAGCCTTTGTATATTCTAAAACCAAAATGCTGCTGTTGGGTGGGAGGGCATGAGTGTGGGCAATGTGGTCAATGGGTCGGCTCTTGCAGGGTCCAAGTTCTGGTATCAGATGTCTCCCCAGATCTCGGACCCGGCCTACCTCAGCCCTGACAAGGCTTTACCGAGCCTCAAGCTTCACAGAGGGAGGGACACCCTCGTTAACACACAGAGTGAGGCATTTTTTCCCTCAGTGAATCTGGGGGCTCAGTGATCTCGGTGATGGATTCCCCCCTGATTCTCCTCTCTGTGTCCCCATTCCCAAGGTGGCAGAAGAGGAATGTGCGAGGAAGGTGGTGGGGAGATTGGGATCAGAGCAGAGCAATCTGGAAATTAAGAGCCTTTGCAACACCCCCCCGTCACCCTCCTCACATCCCTTGTCTCAGGACTGCCATTGGTATTCAAGTGCTGTTACCATCTTGCACCATCTCCTTTAGATCGCCCCACAGCCTGCATTTGAAGTTCACTCTCTACATTGCTTGAGTCATAGCTCTTATCTGTGTCTGACTTTAATATTCCTTCAAATATCATCTGGAGCATTGCTCTCCTTTTCATGGTGACAACCGTCCAATCAGGCAGGGAGGAAGAAGCTGTGTGACTGAATTTTCAGTTCAGACTCTTTCCATTCGCCAATCGGATTTGTTCAAAGAATCCAGGCTGTTTAGATGAAAATGCCTGTGGAAGATTCTGGCATTACCATCATTTTTGCCTTTTGCTGAATTGGATTCTCGTATTTGTAGTCTCCCAGTGGAAGGCACCCACTCATACACATGTCCCAATAAATATGCAGAAATAAGATAACACACCCCGTCAGGGAATAAGACCAGGAGATGAGTTGCAAGGATGACAAAGTTTATATAATATAAAAGATGTCAGCAAAGAACTCTGCTGCCCGAGAGAGCTCTGTCAAAAAATACACGGGCAGCACATTATAAGAGAACATTTCGTCATGGATGACATCACAATATTTATTTATTTGTTTGTTTTGAAGCTTATATAGACCCCCAAGACTGAAGGCATCTGGGCGATTTCTTAAGAGAGAAAAAATAAGTTACAGTTGTTACACAGAAAATACATGACACAGACAGTAAGTGAAGTAACAATAGTTGTACAGTAGATACATGACAGAGACAGTGGGTGAGATGCTTGACAATTGGACAGAGAGTGACAATTAACATGGAGAACTTCCGGATACATGAGGGCGCAGGTGGTGTATAGCTAGACGAGATCAGTGTCATGGTGAGCAGCACTGTTAGTGAAGAGGTATGTTTTAAGATGTTTCCTGAAGATCCAGAAGCGACAGCATCTGATGAGTTTGCAAGTGTATGCGGTGGTTGAGGCGGTGGCATTTATTTGCTTGTTGAGGTTGAGTGAGGAGTCTAGATGGAAGCCAAGCGTTTTAACCTTAATTGAGTTTCCATCTATGTCTTTTCAAAGACTTGAAAAGGGGATTACATTTGGAAATTCTGAGTTGGGAGCCGATGATAAGCAGCTCAGTCTTATCATCATTCAAGCAGAGACTGTGTTGCGCCATCCAGTCTTAGATGGCAAGGAAGGTGGCGTTGAGGGTGGCTGTGTCAGTGCCGTGGTCTCCTGAGATGGGTATGAGGACTTGAGTGTCATCTGCGTAGTTGGTGTAGATGACACCCAAGTCGTCCAGGGGGTCAAAGAGTGGCTTTGTGAATATTTTGTACAAGGTGGGTGCCACACAGGAGCTTTGTGGCACTCCACAAGTAACTGGGGTGGAGGGGTGCCTCGGCTTTAGGAGAGAAAACGTTCATAGTTCTGTCGCTGAGGAAAGATTTTATCCAGGATGTAGCGTTAGGTGAGAAGTTAGCTGCTGATCAGAGGTGTTCTGATAGTATATTGTGATCCACCAGATTGAAGGCAGCAGAGAGGTGTAGGAGAAGAAGCGCAGCTAGTACCCATTGTCTCTCAGATTGTACATTTGGATTTTTAAATCCAGTAAAGCTGTTTCCGTCCCATGTCTTAGACAGAAGCCAGATTGGCGGAGCCCTAAGAAGTTGTTCTCTTCCATGTTAGTTCTGGATCTGTAGATAAGCTAACCGATCAAGAAATGTTTAGAGGAAGGATACCGTTGTTATGGGGCGGTAGTTAGTGGGAGTGTTAGGGTCCAGAGTTGTTGTTTTAGTAAGGGTAATACTCATGCTTTTTTTAGGTTGGATGGGACACGTTTGCATTTGAAAAAGGCATTAATCAGGTTGGTGATGAAAGGATCGGGATGGGGTGCACATTCTTTGATGACTGTAGGTGGGCAGGGTTCACCTTCGCATCTGGGTGGTTTTAGGCTAAGGATGATTTTCAGTACTTCTGGGGTGGAGACCTCAGTGAATTCAAATAGGGGAAGCTCCTTGGGGAGAATAAATGTGGCAGAGGGTGGTGTGGGTTTGTGGATCTTGTCTAAGCTGTTTTCTTGGCTTCAATGGTGGATTGGAGGTGACTAATTTTGTTTTGGATAGCATTTTCTATGTTCTCACACCAATTTGCATCTTTGTTACAGCTTTGAGGGGGAGTGATGGGTGTTTCTAACTCTCTGAGGATATGGAATAGTTCCTTGGTGTTGGAGCTGGCTTTAGCAATTCTGTCGATGTAGAGATCACCTTTGGTTAGGAGTACCTTTTGCTTATGGTCCCTAGAGGCTGGATCAAAGAGAGTTTTGTTGTTGGGTGAAGGAGTTTTTTTCCACAGTGCTTCAGCTTTTCTCTTAGTTATTCTTACACGTTTTAATTCAGGGGTGAACCAGGTATTAAGGTGGGAAGGTTGTTTGGCTTTGCATGTAGTGAACAGCACAATTTTTATTTATAGCAGATAGTATTGTATCATTGTATATTTTGGTCACGGTGGTGGGGTCAGTGGTAGTTGGCCGTGGTAGAAGCTAGTATAGGTTGGAGTAGAGGGAGGAGGTTATAAGCTGTGATGTTTTTTTTTATTTCTAGAGGGAACTGTTGGGGCTGTGTGGGTGGGGAGGTTGGAGCTGATCAGGGTGTTGATGTTGAAGGTGATAAGGTGATGGTCTGTCCATGGGCAGGGGGAGTTAGATGTGATGAAGGTGGTGCAGTTGATATCTGCCAACCACTCTAGCATGCAACCTTTCGCATGAGTAGGGTCTTGGATCCTGTGAGTAAAACCGTGCGAAGAAAGAGCATTGGCCAGGGAAAGAGCATTGGTATCCAGGAGGTCATTCAGTCCTAGGTTGAAGGCCCCAAGTGAAGTCCCTAAGTAGGATGGTTTGTGATTTGGGTGTGGAATTAGAGGCGGTGATCTGCGTAATCTCAGTCTCAAAGGCGTGGGTGGGCCCAGGTAGACGGTAGACGAGATGAATGTTAAGTGTCACACCAACAACCACATAACAAGCATTGTATTCAATTTTCCAGTTGGAACATAGGGCCCATACCATTGTTTTTCATTTTTGGGGTTTCATCAAGCTAAGCAATGCATCCTTCATGTGCAACATAGGAAGATCTCATTCACTGAACCATCGTTATCTTCACCCATACCTGAGTCCAACAGTCCAAAGTTACCTTCAGGGTCCATTTCTTTTCATATTTTTGCCTACTCTGTCTTACATCAAGGTCAAATATTCGAATTAGGGTAGGAAAGTTCAATGGGCTCAAGCACTGAAAGATAGGTCTGTATGTAGCCTGAGCATGACGGATTTGAACCCTGGTCTGACTGGTAAGTGGAGTAATGCAGGTGTGTCACAAATGTGTGTAGTTTGGATGCTACTGGTTCAGACCGCACTAAGACTGCTAATTGGGTACATGTACCTGAAACAAGCTATAACTGTGCAATGTGCAGGACACATGTTTTATAAATACAGGGATGATAGCTGGGTGGGTTGATGTGTCTTCTCTGGGTGAACGTAGCCAGAAGGGCTTTGGTGCAACTAGTTATGGGAAAATAATTAAATACCTTCAGGAACCCACAAAATACAAGAATGTTAAAAAAAATGAAGTATTTAATGGTGTTTTTTTTTTATTTAGTCTCTGATCATAACACTATAGGGGGGGGATTCCAGAATGTTTGCTGAGCAGGCAACAGCTTAAGCTTGGAGCGCCTGTCTCCCTGTTTTCTGAAACCAAATGATACACTCTCCAATGAATACAAAAGAAGATTGAAGATAACGAGAATCCGGTCCCTAAGAAATCCAGGGCAGACATGGAAGTGGCTCCTATTTTTCAGGATATTTACTCCCTGCTTCAAATCTGGAAGGGAGGGTTTGCCAAATAGAAATAAATCTACGGGTTCATCTATTGAGACTGCTGGCAGCTACAGAGCCTATAATGATTTAAAAATGAACTATCAGATGTGAAAATCAAGAACATGAAGTTAGATTTGAGATCAAGGATGCACAACCTGAGACTAATGGGTCCTGCTGCGAATGTGACAAATGATGGTAATTTAGAGTCCTCTGAGGTTTATGGCCATGGGGTGTTACTCCCTGGGGAGCTGGACTTTGCCTTCAGAGTTGGAAAACATATTACCAATAGACCCAGACAGATCCTAATGGTTTTTTAAAGTATTAAAGTCTGCCCGGGAAAAAGGTTGCACTTTTTATGAAAAATCACAAATTGCTGTATTCCCGGATTACCTAAAGGAAATGGTAGAAAGAAGGAAAGCTTTCACAGAGGCAAAGAAACAAGCAAGAGATAAAGACGTAAAGGCAACATTGGTTAAGTCAGCCATTTTCAAACTTCATTTACCAGAATGGATTAGGTCCACAGAAAACCCAGAGGAAGCCCTAGATAGGATATTAAACACACTGAAGCACAGAGGATATAATTACTCACACAATCCCACGTGTTTATAATGAGAAATGTGAGGCAGTTTCTGTCGTTGTTTGACTGAGTTTGTAATTTAGCTGACTGGAAATGTATAGGATGCTAAGAATATTTGTGGCATATTACTTAAACTTTTCCACATTATAATTCAATATAAACATTAGTTATAATTGGGTAAAGATGGCGTACAGTAACGGTCGTGCTTATCTCCGAACTCCTTGCAAGGTTTAAGTTTTCCCTTTGTTCGATCTCCCAGCGGAGTGTAGGTTTCCATATTGGAGGGCAGGTATACCTCAATTGAAGGTGCCTTCCTCTAAAGATTACGAAACATCAGTTTCAAGAAATAATTTGTGTGCGCCTGGGGCGGTGCGCGTGTTGTCTCATGGATGGATGGAGTCGGCGAGGTCTGTCAGATGCCTGAATGTTACTGAATAGTTATGCACAATGTACCCCAAACCCTGGTCAGCCTCAAATATGGCCTTTATCGAGCACTTCCAATAAAGTTGCGAATTCAAGGCTGGAGATCCAAAGTCTGCATCCTGCAGGTTTCCTCATGGAGCTAGGACTAGAAAAAGAGACGTTGAATCTGAGAAGACAATGCAGAGTATGTAGTCTGTTCCAAAGCATTTTTCGTAATATCTGTATAGACAAAACCAATAGTGTGACTTAACCCACCCCATCCTATACCCAAGTAGTTCACATATACCCAAAACATAATGCGTGCACATCACAAGATCATACAAATCTTCTGTTCCGTATCGATATGATATGGGGCATGCATCTGAAAATGCATAACTAACATTCAAGAACTTTAAATGAGTGTGTACATTTTCTTCGTAACCACCTCAGATATGAGGGCTCACTACGACCCTCTGCATACAGGAATGATAAGGAAGAGGGTTCTTTTGTACGCTCCACTGCATCTTTTTTTTATCAGTTCACAGAAAATAAATGTGGGCCCTCTTTTTCAGTTGAAGAGCTCGTATTGGGTGCCAAGGTGGAATTCAGAGACCCCACTGAAACCTTTAGATCTAAAACTTGGTTTGGCAGCCCCCACCCCACCGGAAAACAAGTCTACTCTGCTGCAGCATTGAGATGTGAACATCTATCTACTGGTTCATTTCAGGTTCCAAACTGCTCCAAGAACATTTCAGGATAATTTCTTTGGCAGTGTGCGCACGGCGCTCTGTGGCACCGCAAGGAGCTCGCGCTCTTGGAGGATTCGCATGCATGCGCACTTTTACATTTTCATAAATGTGTATAATTAAAGGGCACAACTGATTCATCGGCCGGAATATTGTGATTAGGGACTGCTTTAAATGCATGATCACACAGCTGACAGTTTAATGGTTGATTGTGGCAAGTGTGTGGGGCAGGTTTCTCATAGGTTAGAATTTAAGGACACAGGGAAGGGAGAGCTTATTAGCAATTGTTATTTGGTAATTGCTATATTGCTGACTCCTCAGTTTTATTCCGAGGTGTGGTATGCCTTATAAGTTATTGTTTTTGTTTGTTTTGGTTTTTTGTTATTATTTAATAATGTATTACTTGATTTGGTTCCATTTGTCAGCAGTGTTCAATCCACTGTTCTTGCAAGACATTAAAGATATGGCAGGCTCAGCATTAAATGACTCAAGGGCTTCATTATAAGTTTGCCAGTCTGGAAATACGGGTGCCGGTAAGCTCACTAGCACCCTTTTTTCCAGATTTGCAAACTACAAGTCGGCCTGGCGTAATGAGGCCCTCTGACTTTATAAATATTCTGTCATGGAATGTGAATGGTTTGAATAACCTGATAAAGAGAAAGAAATGCTTTCACATCTGCAGCATTTGAAGACCGATATTGCATTATTACAAGAGACACATTTAATTGAAAGAGAAGCAGAAAAAGTATGCAAAGGCTGGGTTGGTCAAGCCTTTGATTCCTCTTACTCGACAGCATCTTGTGGTGTTTTGATTTTAATAAAGAAACATTTTCCAGGAAAGGTATTCAATTCAAAAGCAGATAAGGAAGGCAGGTTGACTTCTATATCCATGAGTATTCAGAAAATTGAAATTTTAATATGCAATGTTTATGCCCCAATTACGAACAGTGGTCCCTTTTTCAGTAAATGGGTCGACATTTGCTTGACACGAAAGGGGAAAATATCGTTTGGGAGGCTATTTCAATGTTATCCTCGACCCTGGTATGGATAGGAGAAGCCTGGGGCTTAAAGATGGCAACAAAAACGACAGGGACATGTTAGGCCTGCTCATGAAAGACTTTGGTCTATCATATGTTTGGAGATTGGAACACCCCACAGACAGGGAATACACTTTTCATTTTGGGGCACATGACAATTACTCTAGGATAGATAATATTATGACTTCTGGTAAGGTGCCAGAAATGTTAAGAAATGTAGGATTGAGATTATAATAATTTTGGGCCATGCACCCATTAAGTTGTATTTAGCTCTGAATTTGGAAATAAACAGAACACAAACCTGGAGAATGAATACTGCAATCCTAAAAGATGATGTTGTGAGGGAGTCTTTGATTAAGGAAACTTTGGAACATGTCACACAATCTAAATGGTGAGATGGATCTTGACATGGTATGGGAAGATTTCAAATGTGTGATGAGGGGAATACTCATGAGACAATCAGGGATTCAGAGGAAAGAAAAAGATAAAGAGTTGTTAACACTGAGCATGAATGTGAAAGATTTGGAAAAGGAGGTTATGATTTCACCAGATGCTGGGAAAAGACAGATCATTTAAAAATGAAATATGACTTAAACAAAAACTTAAGTGAAAAAGCTGAACGTGCTCTATTTGGGTAAAATGTAATTATTACAAAAGAGGGGAAAAGTGTGGTTGATTACTGGCACATCGTTGCGTGTGAGAGCAGAAGAAAGAGCGATTGGTGTGATTGAGAGACACAGAGGATGTGTGTCCTATAACCCTCGGGAAATGAATGATGTCGAATATTATGAAAATCTGTACAGTGAGATGCAGTTCTCAAATTCTACACAGATTGATGAATTTCTGACGAGTCAATCGCTAGAAAGTTTATCTCTGGAAGAACATTTTGAATTGGAAAGGGACGTCATTATGGATGAGATAAGAAGGGCTGTGTGTTGGCTTGAATGTAGGGAGTTGTCTGGTACCAGATGGTTTGCCAGCTGAATTTTAAAGAGAAATGCCCTTGGAAATTGTGGGTATCCTTAAAGACACCTTTAGGCATTGTAGAGACCAGGGCAGGCTAGATCCCACACTTAGACATGCTACAATTTAATTACTTTTAAAACCTGGAAGACTCCCACTGAATCTGGGCAGCTATACACCAATCAGCCTGATTAATTCAGATTGTAAAATTATTTTAAAGATCCTGGCTTATTGGATAGAGCATGTACTGACAAAGCTAATTCACCCAAATCAAGATGGGTTTATAAAACATTTGGAAACATTTATTGACAATATCAGAATCTAAAACAAGGAATGGATTCAGTAGCCGTCTTTGGATGCAGAAAAGGCCTTCGATGGAGTAAGATGGGAGTTTCTATTTAAGACTATTTGAGACAATGGAACAAATGAATTTTGGTCCTGAATTCATGAACTGGGTGAAATTGCTCTACACGAGTCCATCAGCAGAGGTGACAACTAATGATAAGATTTCATCCAAATTCTAATTACATTGTGGAACAAGACACGGTTGTCCATTTTCACCCTTACTTTTTGTGATCTCCTTGGATCCTCTGGCTGTGGCCATTAGATCCGAAGAGAGTATTGCAGGAGTCTATGTTAATGGAATTACACAGAAACTTTGGCTTTATGCAGATGACCTTCTACTTGTAGAACCTGATTTATCAACATCCATTCCTGTCTTAATGAAGCTTATTGAGGAATTCGTTGTAAAACTATAAAATTAATTGGTATAAGTCAGAGGCCTTGCCTTGCTTAGATTTATGTAATTGTTCTTGACTGAAAGACCTGGGTTTCAAGTTGTGCACAGAGAAAAAGAAATATTGGGCATATGTATCACAAAAGACCTGGATGATATGATGAAGGTGAACCTGAGGTTTTCATTGGATAAACTAGCCACAGATTTCAACTTTGGGATTCCTTAAACTTGTCATTGGGTGGAAGGGTTAATGCAATCAAGATGACAGCATCATCTAAAATAATGTATGTCATGAGCATGATTCTGCTTCCAATTCAAAAGTCTGTGTTAAAAGAGCTTGACAGTATGATCCAATCCTTCCTTTGGGAGTATAAAAAGCCAAGATTGAAGTTATAGAAAGTGCAGAATGAGACAGGTGGTTTGAGTATCCCTAATTTTGAATGATATCATCAGGCTTTCACGGCAAGACATTTCCTACCATTCATCTGGGAAGAATTAGATGAATGGGCTGTCTCTGAGTCTGGTTTGTCCAGCCCGCTACACCCATCAGCTCTCCTGTCCACAATTAATCAACTTTGGGGCAGGAAGTCTGCATTGAGATTAACCTGGCATGGAATAGCCTCCTCCCTCAATATGTCAATGGGGTTGATGGGGTCTTCGTCAATTTGGTTTAATTCGGTGATCAAAATTGACAAAAAAATATTATTCTGGCCTGACTGGTTTATGGCTGGGATTGAGACAATTGATAACCTTTTTGAAAAAGGGACATAGATATCGTTTCTAGGATTAAAGGCAAAATTTGGCAATGGAAGTTGTGGATATGGAAACTACAGGAAACTCATCATTTGGCTTCAAAGGTGTATAATTGACTACATGCAACTTCAAAAAGAAATGACAAGTTGTTACAAACCTGGTCGTTATGTCTGGAGGAAGAGATAACACCTCAACTTTGGGAAGCACTATGCAAAAGTATCCCAAGAATGTCTATGAACATTGGTGAAAGAGCACGACAAGTAAACATTTTTTTTCTGCACACGAGATCGCTTATATAGTCAAGGGCTGAGTACAACTGATGCATACTGGGGTTGTAGTCACTCAGGAGGTACTTTTGAACATATGCTCAGGGAATGCCACAGAGTAAGATCATTGTGGTCTGGGATCACGCAAGTGATAAACAAGGTACTGGATGACGAAAGACAATTTCGTTTTGAAACAATGATTCTGGGAGAAGATACAGATTTGGAAGATCTGCAATATCATCAAGTGTCTTGGATTTTGAAGGCCTCATTGACAGCTAAAAAGTTAATCCTGCGCAGCTGGAAATCGACTGAGGCACCAACAAAAGACTTTTGGATGTCAGAAATGAACTCAATCTGTAATGTTGAAAGAGTTATGTTGAACATGCAAAAAAGGAAAGTTGTTTGATTAACTCTGGAACCGCTTCTTAAATATTGTTTGAAAATGACTATCTTGGAAGATGAATTGGACGAGAGTCCACAGCAAAAAATTAGGATATGTCTGCATTTCATATTGATGTTTTAATTATATTTTGTATACATTGCATTATTTAGCATTTTTTGGATGTCTTAAGATGTACATATATATCTACTGGAGACTGGTTACCCCTCCCTTACTGTCAAATAATCACAAATTAGCACAGTTTCTGAATTACTGTTGGCTTATACTTTAGCTTTCAGCTCAAGAGAAAAACTAAGAGTGAAACCTACTCGGCATAAGTCACTCGTATGTATTTTATTAAAATAACATAATCTCTATTCTTCTGTACATAAAGAGCCTCAGAACAAGGCTTAACCACTCAACATAAAACATTCATGTGAAGGGGCCCCTGAGGGACCCTCGCGTGAGGAAAAAAGGCACAATCACCACACACGAACTGATATGCCAGACACGAGGTTGTATTCCCAAAATCTAGGGTTTATTGCAAAGCAAAGTAATTCATTTGGCCAACTGGTCTGACGCCCCGTGACGTGTGTCTATCAGACCTCGGGAGACGCAAGAGAGCGAGAAACATACATCAGTTATATATATACAAAACAAGCATCTTGTAATCAGTAGTGTCACATCCAATACCGCCCCTCATACTTTTCCATTGAATTGGGCACGATGATTGACATTGGTGACGAATATGACATCTTAAACATTCGTTCTAGCAACAATTGCAAACTTTGCAAGGCCGCAGACATAAGTCTTTGTTGAGGAGAACATAATGCTTCTGTTCTTTTTAGCAAGCTGCATGCGGGGGAAGAGACACATTCCAGACTTCCTATCTCCTAGTTCCTATTTGGATCCTGGGGGTCGACTCACTCTCCAGGACTCTACAGGGCTCGGGGACGGGGGGGGGCGCAAAGAAGAGCATAATTCATGCCATTTAATGTTCGCTTCTAGTATTACTACTGTGTTTTCGAGGCTTGCTGGCACCTGTGAGCTAATTAGGATGCCTCGCTCCTCTATTTCAAGAATAGCGCGCGGGAGGAGACCGGACATTTCTATCTGGTTGCTACGTTATGTTTCAACATGTCTCCCTCGGCCTTGCATTGTGCACTATCAAAGCAGAATGAATATTCTTTCAGCGAAGCAGTTTTAACAGAAAGCAAAAAGCAAAACGTTAGAGAAAACAAAATGGCGATTTCATTCACCTTAAAATGGCCGCACTTTGTTCAAGCTTATGGTTATATATCTTTAGTATTAAATGCATGAGACGGTTGGTCTTCAGCCAACATGATAATTAACATCGTGATCGAGGGGTGCCTATTTTTCTAGATCGACACATGTACCTACTCATACAGTACTTAAAAGGATAAACATACATTTTACAAGACTCTGCTCATCTAGCAGGTCTACACACATTGAATTTGTGACTGGGGTTACTATCTAGCTGAGATTATACCATGTTTATAGGCATTAGGCATAAAAGAGATTGAAGAGTCTCTGCCATTAACAAATGAACAGGATAATTGGAACTCTGAAGTTTCCCTATCCAGATTGTCGACACATGTTTCGGCTCTTCATTTGTGTTGCACTGTGCCCGCGTGTACACAAACTTCTATTCTATACAGCCATCTTCAGGACAAAAGGCTGCTATTAACAGGACAGAGCAGATGGTGACATCACTGTTCACATGACCTACAAAAGATAATTTACAGTTACCAAAGATTGGTTTAAGTATCGAAAAACTCTTGTAACGTGAATTGCATTTCATGGTGTAAAAGTGATTTTAAAAAAGTGCTACCTTTAGTTAAGACATGTGTAGTAGGGAATTCTTAGAAGGCAGTCGATTCCGGTCAAGGGTACACGGATGCTCTATTTATTATGGGTCGAGCAAAAAAAATCTTTCACACCTGTGCAGGGGCAAGAGAAACAAAGATGCATCCATCGTCAGTATATTTCATTTCGTGTGCCTGCATATAAAATCAGCAGAACTTTCTACATCATATATAGTATATTTTATATTTTTCAGTTGTTCGAGTCAATCACGTTTAGTAGCAGTTCTTGGGGCAAACGGATGCATACATAAATAAGATCCCTACCCGTAATCTTGCTTTAGAGCAGAGGTCTTCAAACTGTGGGGCGCGCCCCCCGAGTGGGGCGCCGCCGCATCCCAGTAGGGCGCGAGAGCCCCACATGAAATGTAAAAAAATATATATATATATATTTTTTTAAATTATTTTCTTCTTTTTTCTTTTTTAGATTGGAGGAAATGGGAAGGGGCAGCTCACATGGTCAGACTGGAGCATAAACCGGCCTTAGGCATCAATGAAAAAGTGGCCAGCAGTTGCAAATGGATATTCAGTCCTTTAGTCACAGACTGTTTGAATAGTACCCAAGGGGTTGGTTTTTTTGTTCAAATGTAAACAAATTGTGATATTTAAAGAATATTTATTCAGCACCAATGGTCAAAACTACGAGCTGCATAGTGAAGTAACTACTCAAACTGGCCCACATTGGCCCAAAAAGTGGCCCATTTTGACTGGCCTACACTAGTATTTTGCATTTTTGGTACGGTCATCGCCCTATTGCCTTATAGGCCAGTCCAAGCCTGGCGGCTCATCCATAATGGGTGAGGGGCATCCACCCACTGGCCCCCTCACCCATTATGGAGGAGCCGAGGAGCCAGCCCAGTGAAACACTGAGCACTGCCTCTGCTGCTTTTTCCAGCTGAGGGAGTGCTCCTGGGCTGGCTGAACTGTCAAAGGGAAACACTGTTTGCCTTTGACAGTTCAGTTCCCCAGCCGCACATGATCACTGAGCCATGCATCACTGAGCCATGCAACGCTGGGGTGTTTTGCTTTGCCAGCCTTGCATAGCTCATTGGAAATGCTGGCTGGGGCACTGCATGTATGCATGTGCGAGGGGGTGCTCCTGCGCCTCCTCGCACATACGGGCAGAGCAACCTGGAGCGGGGCATTTTAGCAACCACGCACAGGCCCCTGCAGAAAGTACGTTTATGGGGATTTATTTTTTATTTAAATATGTGTATGGATGCGTGTATGCTTGTGTTATGAGACTGTGGTGGAAGCAGGATAGCAGGAGCACAGGGATAGTGGTGGGAGTAGGGTGGGGAAGAGCCCATGGTCTGTACTGGGAGTAGGGTGCGGTGACGGCACGCAAAAGTTCATAGCGATTTCTAAATACTGTCCATCTGGCACTTTTGGGGGGCCCGGCCTGCCCAAATTTTGCTCAGAGGGGACCCAGGCCAAATAAGTTTGAAGACCATTGCTTTAGTGTGTTACCGGGGCAGGGGTGGGGCTGTTGGTAGTAATGGGCTGTGTTAATTCGCTTATTGAAGACAGGCCACCTTCCAATCTGTATAGAATAAACAGACAGAGAATCCTGCTTAGCGTCATGCAAAATGAATTGGCATTGAACGATGTTTAGAAACATGTCTCTTTGGTTCATAGCATTGAAATGTTCAAAAAATGTCCAGACTCAGTCAGTAAACGTAAGGCAAAAATGAAATCAATCAAATCAAAACTGTCATACGTCACTTTTTCAAACCATGCCTATTTGGTTCATTTTTATGGGCTGCGCTAAAATGCACCCATTTGCTCACAGAGCGTGAAGTTAAAAACACATGCGCTCATTTTTCATTCCTGGCAATTTCGCTCATGGAGGATGAACCATAATGGTCCGTGCCTCATGTTCGCATAGCCGACATGCCAGCGTGTGTCAAAACAAGTCTTTTGGATGATTTATGTGGGTAGAGTTCGCAAGCACCAACTTAGTCACAGAGCGTATGGTTAAAACAATCACTCTCATTTCTCATTTTTTAAGATTCTAATACAGAATGTGCCATAATGGTCAATTTCTCAATTTCTCGTGTTCACAGACCCCACATAGCAGCGCTTACCGCACTCTCGATGTTTTGAGGGTCTCAGGCAGGGTTGGATTGGCCCCTCAGCCTCTCTCCCTGTGGCCGGGCCGAAATCGTCCCTGGGGTGTGGGGGCCAGTTTCTGCTCACGCCTGGGCCTGTTAAAAAAAAATAATAATAATAATAATTTGAAAGAAATATATATATTTTGAAAAAAGAAAACACCTGCAACGGCATAATTCATCAAATCACTGTAAGAGGTGTTACTTTGCTTTGATGATTGCTTTGCATGCATGATGTGTGCATCATAAATTATGATGCATGCATCATTCACATGCTGCTGCAGCATGGAAAGTTTGAGGGGCCGCCGCAGGGCCGGCGGCTGTCACCGTGCCACCACTCCAGGGGGCATAATGCCCCCTGGAGTGGATGTGCTGTTGTATTAGTGATAAACAACCAATTTTAGAGTAGAATAAGCATCCATTGTATTTTGCCTTTCGCAAGTTGCAGTAATAGCATGTTTTTTTTTCTACCGTTGTCTCTGTTACGATCATCACAAGACATTCCATCTCAGTGTCCTCGGTAACTTGACAAAATCCTTGTGGCTAAAAGCTCTGTACAGTGTAGAAATATTTCACCATAGCACATCAAGTGGCCATTTACTTCATTGTGCCACAATTAATGCTTTGTTGTAATGTGCTCAGAGTATGGGATGTCCTGTGAGTGCGCTGCTTTCCCTATATTGTCAACCTCTGGAGCCTGAAAGTAGATGCATGCAGGCTTGACATGCAGCCAACTTTGCACCAGACCTGCAGAGGAACTTAACTGGTCTGCTGTTAAATCTCAGTTACCAGTTTAATGGTATCCACTACAGAATAATTTCTCATTTTACTATAGCCAATATGATAGCTCAGTTGGTTGAGCGCTTGCTGCTGTGATGTGTTTGTGATCTGCAGGTTCGAATCCCTTCTTGGCCTTTCATTCTTCTTACGTTGATAAATGAGTACCAACAGAGGTTGGGTGATATTTTATGCATATTTGTTCTATAAAAAAGAGCTTAAGCGTAAGTGCTATACTATAACATATTATCATTTGGCCTTGGACGTCTGCTTGCATTCACAGTAATTTGACAATATGGATCGATACCCACAGATTTTAATGATACATATGGTGATCCATTCTTGTACGGAAAGCATATCACATTAGTGAAATCATAACCATATTTTTCGTAGTGTACTTAGGAACAATGCTATTTGATGCCACTTCCTGTTTTGTCAAGGGGTGAAAGGTTGTGTTTCATCACTTCCCGGGATGTCACTTTGGGGTGGAGTCAAATGACATCACCTCTGGTGATGTCATCAGAGGTCAAGGGTCATGAGGCAAGGGATGGGCCACTTTTTTGAGGCGAGGGATGGGCCTATTTCTAGTCCCAGTCCAACCATGGTCTCAGCCAAAACTTGATCGTGGTCATCTGGAATGCTGGCCGCAGCAGAGGATTCTTTCTCACTGAAGTAATCCTGGTAACAGCTTAACCAAGCCTCGTTATAAAAATGAGGTTTGGAAAAAAAACAAAGTATTGCCTGGTTTCTGTGTTACCTAGGAGACGTGACTCGTTCCTGTGCATCGCGCAGGGCCCATTCCTGTGTGCTGGCAACAATCGCTTTTGTAGTGGGAATGGTTGCCTCACGTCACATCGCATGTGTTATTGTGTGTTGAACCATTGTAAAGGAGAGTAATTTAATTTGTGTGTGTTGCAAAAAAAATAATACTGGTGTCAATCGCTTTTTTGGTGCAGTATGGTTTCCTCACATCACAAATGTAATTGTGTATTGAATGGTCAGACTGGGACAAGAAATAGGCCTGGATACCCAAAAAGAAGTGGCCCACCCTTCGCCTCAAAAAGTGGCCCTCAAACCATCATACGTGAATAGCGTCAATTCACGACTATATAGAAAATGCTACTCATGGAGGGTTCATATGTCTGTTGCATATTATGTTATGTGTAAAGGGTTGAGAAAGTGATAACATTCCTTTTGTTCTTTTTTTTAAAACCTCATCGTCACATAGCTGGTTGAATAGCAAGGGGGGTTGTTATACGTTCATTCAATATGTTTGAAGCCTATCCCTTCCCTCCCCGAGATTGGAATTGGAGCAGGGGGAGCAGGCCCATGGGTGGTACCGTTGTGGCGATATGTCAAATGTTAAAGACAAGATTAGTATATGCAGACCAACTCCCACTTCCTGGAGCAAAGTCTCCCATGTCCTGGGCCATAGCGGCAGCTCTGCACTTACAGGGTCTCCAGGATGAAGTCACTTGTCCCATCTGTTTGGGTTCTTTTAATGATCCGGTGACCACTGATTGGCAGGGAACGAATCCAAGCTACTCCTGCCCACAGTGCAGGACTAAGTCTCCAGGAAGAAACCTGTGCCCTAACAGGGAGCTGGGGCTCATCATGGAAATTATCCAACTGAACCCCCAAGAAAAGGGAATTGTGTCCCAGACACCTGCAGAAGTTGCAGCTGTTCTGTGAAGAAGGTGGGGCGTTTTAGCAACAATTGATAACTGACCCAGCCAGCACTGGTCGCCACAGCCGGGGTCCCATAGGGCACACACAGAAAAATAGAGGGACACGCCAATTACCAGAGAAGGTCGAAAACCAGGCCTGCCGCCTGGATTCATCATTCCACCCCATGCTGCCACACTCAACATAGCCACACAATGCATGATGTGATGAGTCTGCACTGCCCAAATGTGCTGCACACTCACTCGCTCTGGTCATTATTGCCTCATATGGCCCTCACCAACATGCCAGGTGCGCGTTCCGGAGCTTCCAGCAGCCTTCGTCTGGAGTTTGGCACCTGCTTCTGGTGGACACGATGTGAGAACTGGGTCAGGCGAGGAATGGAGCGAGTGGCCTGCATCTGTGGAGGCACGGAATGAGGGACGTGCAGTGGTTTATAGACACAGAGGGAGGGACAGAAAGGGAGTCAAACAAAGAGAAGGAGAAGGAGAGGGAAGGACATAGTACGAGAAAGGGAGCAAGAGGTGAGGGATGGGGATAGAAGTAAGAAAGAGAGGAAAGGGCAAGAGAAAGAGAAAAAAAGAGAGGGCGAATGGCAGCCAAGAGAGACAGTAGAGCGGGGGAGAGAAGGCTGGAGCACAGGACGAGAGAGAAGCACAGATGCAGAGAGACGAGAACAGGGAGAAGAGGGGTGGGCGATGTACAAGTGAGAGATGATACACATGGGAAGAAGAAGTGGAGGAGTTTGCGTACCAGGTGGGGGCCCTCAGCAGCATTCAGGGAAAGTGGTCATGATGCCGAGGAGACTCCGAAGGTGAGAGTATAGTAGAAAGAGTGCACATGGGAGTCCTTAGTAGAAAGAGTGCACATGGAAGTCCTTAGTGGAAAGAGTGCACATGGGAGTCCTTAGTAGAAAGAGTGCACATGGGAGTCCTTAGTAGAAAGAGTGCACATGGGAGTCCTTAGTGGAAAGAGTGCACATGGGAGTCCTTAGTAGAAATAGTGCACATGGGAGTCCTTAGTAGAAAGAGTGCACATGGGAGTCCTTAGTGGAAAGAGTGCACATGGGAGTCCTTAGTAGAAAGAGTGCACATGGGAGTCCTTAGTAGAAAGAGTGCACATGGAAGTCCTTAGTGGAAAGAGTGCACATGGGAGTCCTTAGTAGAAAGAGTGCACATGGGAGTCCTTAGTAGAAAGAGTGCACATGGGAGTTCTTAGTGGAAAGAGTGCACATGGGAGTCCTTAGTAGAAATAGTGCACATGGGAGTCCTTAGTAGAAAGAGTGCACATGGGAGTCCTTAGTGGAAAGAGTGCACATGGGAGTCCTTAGTGGAAAGAGTGCACATGGGAGTCCTTAGTGGAAAGAGTGCACATGGAAGTCCTTAGTGGAAAGAGTGCACATGGGAGTCCTTAGTAGAAAGAGTGCACATGGGAGTCCTTAGTAGAAAGAGTGCACATGGGAGTCCTTAGTGGAAAGAGTGCACATGGGAGTCCTTAGTGGAAAGAGTGCACATGGGAGTCCTTAGTGGAAAGAGTGCACATGGGAGTCCTTAGTGGAAAGAGTGCACATGGGAGTCCTTAGTAGAAAGAGTGCACATGGGAGTCCTTAGTGGAAAGAGTGCACATGAGAGTCCTTAGTAGAAAGAGTGCACATGGGAGTCCTTAGTAGAAAGAGTGCACATGGGAGTCCTTAGTGGAAAGAGTGCACATGAGAGTCCTTAGTAGAAAGAGTGCACATGAGGGGGTCTTTTCATAGGGGGAGGTTGCACAGAGGGAAGAATAATAATTTGGCTATTTGGCTAGTGCCTCGTACCAGAGTCCGCCAGTGTCATAGCGCTGTAAAAGTGGCAGAGTACCTACTGTACCCATGTGATAGGTCACAAGAGATGATCGCACAGAGCATGCAGTGCTGGCAGGGGCCCCCATAAGAAGGCTCCCCAGGAGGGGCAGCAGGTGATACTCGGGAGAGGGTGAGCACGTGAGAAGGGTCCCTGGGCGGGAGTACAGGAGAACATGAGTGATACATACTGGAGGGTGGCATGAGTGATACATACTGGAGGATGGCGCCCCCCAACCCCCGTGCACGTCACATCCTTGTTTTGTGTGCAGCAGCCATATTTCTGTGATCACCCCTTCTCTTGCGCCGGGGAAGCCTCTACTGTGACCAGGAGCTCGAGAACAGACAGGCTTTAATTCTCTTTCAATCAGAGTTTTGGAGTGGGGGGGCATTTAGGATTATAGTCTGCCTCACATCAGCGACTTAATCCCCCCCAAATAAAGAACCGTCTGCAGCCCCTGCTCTAAAGATGCCATGGGTGTGGGGGCACAAAGGGCAGGGTCTCGTTTGGGGCACGTACTCCTCGCCACAGTGCAGAGCAGCCCACCCCTCCCAAGAAGACAGTGGTTAGTGCAAATGTCTCTCGCAGAGCCCCCAAACTGTATGCCACCTATGGGCACCCTCATGCCACTGGGGCACCCCCATATCTGAACCCCGCCATGTCTCTGCTGTTCCCAGACATGCTTGTATTGCACAGATTTCCACAAGTACTGCCTCTTGCATACCCTGCACCCCGCCCCTAACCCCTCCATACCCCAGTACTATTACTACTCACACCCCGGGCCCTTATACACCCCTTGAGGTCAGCTAGACACCCCAGTGCTCCCATGGGCCCTCCACTCCCCAAAATAGAAGAGGGTTCTTTACTGGCATAAGAACTGCCAAAGTAAACACGGCAATATAACATCTCATTCTCGCCAGAATTGACCATTGTGCTCCATGTTCTTTTATGTATGACGCTTGCATGCACGTATGCTGCTGTTCTTGCTGGTAATTCTGATGTTTGCTTCAGGGTGATACAGAGCACCAAAATGGATGAAGAACTTATTGGGCCTTATTACGAGTATGGAGGTAACCCTGGTGCTATTAGCGCCATGGCTGCCTCCATACCGGTCTCCAATACCGGGTTCCTTCAATGAGGAATAACCGGGTCATTCCAACATTGGAGGACCCGGTAATTCTACCTTGAAGGAACCGATCCCCATTCCTATTTGAGCCCCATAGGGCTCATTGGGAATGGGGATGGAGCTAATAACGGGCCTGTTAATAACACAACCCGTTATTAGCTCCTTGGTCCCCTCGCGGACCCGGAAAGGACGTCTGGTTTTACCAGGGTCAATTACGAGGTCCCACGAGGGGACCTCGTAATTGTGCAGAATGGGTTTAACGGTGCCGGCACCATTACCGGCGCTGTTAAACCCATTCCGCACGAGTTATAATGAGGCCCATAGTCTCTCTTCTTCAGGAGCAATATGTTAGTGTATTTCAATAAATAAAATAATATAATTTCATCTGTAGTTTATTTTCCAATAATGTTCCATTCATTTGCTTTGATTTCACGTGGTAATATTTAGCCTCTCAGTTTCCTCATTAACATACGACCACCAAGTGTAGTGATGGTTACTTGGGTAATTCTATGATAACAAACAGTGCCCTGCAATTAATATAATTAACACCGAATTAAAAGGTAGTCTTCAATAATTAATTGTCAAATTCGGTCAGAATGCTACATTATCTCACTTTACCCTCAACGTATTAGTATTCTTTCTGTACAAATGGGCTGGTACTGGCATGTAGTGATGGCCAAAGTTAGTGTCTGATGATGACTTCGCCCTTCAGAGAGCAGTCTGTGACCTGAAATACAGGTGAGTGGCTGTCAATGCCTGTTGTCTAGTATGCGTGTCTATCCGCTACTCCGAAGCACGAGTCATGTGTAGATAATTTTGCATGACATTGTTGTATACATATTTTCATAAGTACCCTGTTACACAATAATGTGTCTAGAACGCCTCATGTTGCTCACCTTACACGTGTTCACTGATTGACTTTCCATACAGACTGAGACTTCTCCTCCGAACTGCATTAAAATTGGAGATCCCTTCCTCCAGTTATCTGTTAAATATAATAGTATCTTAATACTAAGTTAGACCCCTACGGTCATTGTGCTGTGCAGATATAGGGGGTCATTACAAGTTTGGCAGTAAGGGGTTAACAGCGCCGGTAAAGGTGCCGGTGCCGTTAACCCCTTACCGCCGCATTACGAGGTCCTTTAGCGTGTCCCCCTAGGGCGGCTGGTTTTACCAGGTCGGCCTTAGTGGGAGCCGCTAAAGGACCAGCATGCTAACAACGGGCCCGTTATTAATGGGGATGGGTTCCCTGAATGGGTTGGAATGGCCTGGTAATTCCCCATTCAGGGAACCCAGAACCGGTATGCGGTAAGGGGGTACCTCCAACCTCGTAATGACCCCCATAGTCTTAAGATGTAGAATGGGATGCAGAAATACTTATGTTCGGGTTCCCAAGCACACAAAACCCTATTTGATGTACTGTCTTAAGATATATGCTGAATGTATTATTTTATCTGTTAAATTATTTTTATTATATAATTATTTTTACTCTTTTTTGCTTTGATTGATGTTAGCTACTGTGATGTTATATTGACAATTTATGTATTGTTTTTTAAATTTGAATTTTAAATTTGAATACATTGATTGAAAAAAAGATATAACACAATCAGGGGGATTTCTGAGTTGGCCCGTGTGCACTGTCGCTCTCTCTTGCCTGCATGCACGGTTGCTTTCTCTCTCTCTCCCCGCATGCGCTTTTGCTCTGTCCCTATGTGCGCTGTCGCTCTCTCACTCTCTCCTAGTTCATGTGCTCACTCTCTTGCTCTCTCCACGCACACGCTGTCGTTCTCTTGAAGATATCCACATATTCCGTCTTCTCCAACTCTCAGCTTTGCTCTCAGCCCTTACTTTTTCGCTCATCCTTTCTCTCACACTCAGTTTTTCTCTTACTCTCTCACCCTTTCTCTTGCGTATATCCTCTTGCTCTTCATCGGCACCTTTTATCAATGGCTTCCTCCATTGCTCTATTCCCCTTCTTGTTGCATTGCGAACCTCTTATTGCATCCTCCTTTAAAACGTTGCACTCTCAACTCTGGTGCCTATAAATGCAAAGAACAACAGTAAACGCCAACACTATTGGCATTGCCAATGCTGGTTTCCTTTCCCACCACTGAGTGTGGGTGAGCAGTACAAAAGCTCTGCTCTTGTCTTATTCTTTGGATTTGTTTTTCTGGCTACTTTGAAAAATGTTCCTGTCTCCGGACAGTGGTGTGTGGATGTCCTGGGAGTCTGGAGGAAGGGGGTAGAATTCAGGGCACACCAGTACGTACGTGCATTCGGGAAACCAAACGGTTACCCTATTGCTAAAGTCAGACAGGATTTCATAACGTAGCTTACCGTCCTTTCACTCGCAAATGTTCCCCTGCAGTGGATGGTCATGTACTTCCCTACTTTAGGGGCCTCATTACACGGTAGGCGGTAAACCATGGCGCTGTTAGCGCCATGGTTCATGCCGGTAATTTACCGGTACCGCCTTGGAGGAAAGGGGAATTACCACCCTATTCCAAGGTTGGGAAGGCGGTAATTCCTCCTTCCTCCATTGCCCTTCCCCATTCCCATTTTTGCCCCATAGGGCATAATGGGAATGGGGAAGGCGCTAATTACGACGGTACCGCAAATTGCGCCCGGTCCCTTTGCGGGTTCGTTTTTTAACGCCTGCTTTTAGCAGGCGTTAATGTACCAACCCGCAAAGGGACCTCGTAGTAAGGCGGTAAGGGTTTACCGGTACCGGTAAACCCTTACCGCCTACCGTGTAATGAGGCCCTAAGACTCGCAAGGGCTCCTTCTTAAATTGTAGAAAGGCACTTTATTCATGAACCATTGCTGTGGACTAGCAAATGAATGTGTGTTTTTTTGGGCAAACTTATAAAGCCGTGGGAATTTCTGGAATGTTTAAAAAAAACAGGTCTTATAACCTCTGAACACGTAGAAGAGGGAAGGCATTGACAGCAGGAGCATAGAGCTGGACTATCCAACGTAATATTAACGACCTTATAGCTTGTGCTGTGTAAATATGCCTGTTCTGATAGAAAGTTCGAGCGCAATGCAGGTGAAAATGAGAGAAACTGAGGGCTCGATTCTGAGCCAGAGTGGAAACTGGAGTGAAAAGCGGAAATGCTCCTGGCCATTTTCCTGCCCCCCTACCGCCCCCCATTATAAGGCGGGTGGACAAAGTGGCTGAGTGTCGTGTTTTTCAGATGCAAAAGAGGCATGATTCACACATTCTGGCGCAGTAGCGCCTTTGCAACACTTTAAGGTTTGGAGAATACCTACCTTTATCTTCATAAAGTCCCTTTATTTTGGGAAAATAAGCAAAATGCTCCAATACCGCCCTGATTCTGAGCTTTGCTTAAAAGTAGCATCGAAAGCCGACATTCTGCCCTCCAGTTTCTGAAATCCCCATCCAAAGTTGGGTGAAAGGATTGGAAAGCAGTGCCGGAGGGACAGAAAACACATGGAACAAAAGAGTGGAAAGAATATTTCTTTATTCTTTTCTTTATTTCCCTCTGTATGCTGGTTTATGAGTGCCCCCTTCCCTGCTCGCCCAATGTGTAAAATGACGTCCCACTTGCAGGTGGGATGAAAGGATTTACCTCCCCCCACACATCTGGATACTACTATGTCTCTTCAATCAATCTGTTAGGGGTTTTGGTAAAGTTCTGTCTGGGACAAGACTTTAGAAAGTCCACCATTGGTGAACAGGGTTAGACCCCTTAGGTTTAGCCTGAACTACACAAATGTTTGGTAGCTGTGGCTGAGCAGCCAGGCTTAGTGTAGGAGGGAGGAGAGCTGTAGTGAGGCACACAGAGCTTTGAGCTTACACTTGGTTCAAGGAAACACTGACCCGCTAGAAAGATATATAAATATAGCAATTTATTTTAGATACACTAAGGCTTTAGAAGTAAATCAGGTTAGTACTATTCACTGTAGGTCAAACGAGAATAAACAATTGCAATATTCACAGTAGTCAATACTTTTTAGAATAGGAAAAGATGACTCAGAAAATGTAGTGAAACACGTGGAAAAGGTTAGCAAACTTTGGTAAAACTGGAATACTTTAGCTTAGCCTTACTTAAGCAGTTAACACTATCTGTTGTGAGTCACAAAAGTTAGAAGGGACACTGAGACACCAGTGGTCAAAGGATGATGAAGAAAAGGTGGGAAACTAGAGTACAATGTTCCAGAAAGCAGTGTCCAGCAGGCACTTTTCAAGTTTGTAGGTAAGTTTCAGAAATGCAAGGAAATGTGGGATTTCCCGTGCAGTAATGCCCCAAGGACCAATGTCCTAAGACAGAATAGAGCCCAATGGGTTGTTGACCCCAATAGAACTCTGAGCAGGGCCTGGAGGGGTGCAAGAAGCAGCTGAATGCAGCCCCCAGGAACACAAGAACGCAGCAAGCCGCAGGTAAGTACCAAGGGGTGGGACAGTACCTTTTCAATGAAGAAGACAATGCCACAGGAAGGTCACCAAGGTGACTCGACAGCAAACCCCAGTGCAGGTTTCTTGGCCTTTGCGGCTGAAGAAGGAACTTTGGAGGGATCAGGCAGTTGCACTCTTGCGGTGGGACGCCAGGCAGAGGATCTTCATGGCACTAGTGCATTGGAGCCCTTCACAGGCTTCGGACCAGCGAAGGTTGTCGACTGGCAGACATCTCTTTGTTTCTGGATCCTCGAGTTGCCTGAGGGGGTGTCTAGGAGCAGGAAAGAGTCACTGCAAGCCCAGAAGGATGCCCACAAGGTTTCAAATGAAACTGAACTTCACAAGATGTTGCACCGCAAAATGGCACAGATCCCAGGGGACTGGAAGTTTGCAGGCCTAGGGGGTCGCAGTTCATCAATGGCGCAAAATGCAGGCGGTCTTGGGGGCGCTGTTGAGCAGCCTAAAAATGGCTGCCTAGCTTTCTGGCTCTGTGCTACACCAGCGTTCATCTCCTGCTAACGGCGGTCTCCCTCATCGCCCTGCTCTAAAAAGCTACCTAGCTGACTATGAGTGTGCCGAGCGGCTGCGGCTTAATTCCTGGAAGGATTTACTGCATGGATGCTGAGATCTGAACGACTACGTAGCTGCCGGTGAGACATCTGAAGATCCCATTGTCTCCTGCTCCTCGGCATGCTCTCCTGGGGGAGGTCCCTGTGGGCTGCGACCTGGAGGCGGGCTGTGCTCGACATCGTGCCCCGAGCTGTCGCCCATGCTATCCTTACCGTGAGCCCCTACCCCCTGTTGCTGAACTGTCCATGATGAAGTGGGCCTCTGCCAGACCCAAGAACAACTGGCGACCGAGCTCACTTACAACGCGTACTCCCCAAACTTAACACGGGACCCTGAGGCGCTGCGGATTGCGGTCTCCTGAGCGAATCTCCTGAGGTGTGCTCTATGACCCGCCTTCTCCCATTTCGAGTGGCTTCTGCCCCCGAGCTCTGTGGATTTACTTGGTTCCTCCGGACTTCCTAATCCAGCTGGTGAGTCGTCTCCTGCCTGGTTGCGACCTTGGAGGCGTGGCCCAAGGCTGGGCGCTGCACTAAACTGACGTTACCCACACCGCGGGACATCTTCCACTCCAGAGCTGCTGAACACGAGCGGTCGGCTCGCCCCCCTCGCCTGTGACCCTCAGCTGCGGGGACTCCCCAACGCTGGAGGTTCCCCTGCTATTGTGGGGCTGTCGCGGTGCGCTGCAGGGCCCCTACGGACCGGACCTCCGCCACGACCACTGTGTGACTCAAAAGTATCCGGCTGGCCATCGTGGATCCGACACCCTACCCAAACAGGACCACGGGCTGCGCTATACAGTGGAGCGCACAGGACCTCATGACACGACAGGTAGGAGTGCTGCTTGAATTGCTCGTCTACTTACTGACCACCTGGCTTAGAGCCTGTCCCTGCTGTGTGCTTTGGGCAGGGGTGCTTGCGTCCCCCTGAGCTCTGCGCGGCTGCAACCCTTGCCCCTGCGGTGGTGCTGGTCCCATGCGCACCGTGCTATTATTAATCGCATTTCAGCCCCAGTGCTCTCTACTAACCCACCAAGCCTTTCCTAATGCCAATATGCACCACCGGACTGGGTGCATGCCAAATCAGCTTCATCGCCTGTGCGGCACCATACCACCAATTTCATCAATTCCAACGGATTGCACTGCCGGGGGCGCTGAGAGGAGGGCCGCTCCTACTGGTGCAGAGACTGGCCCTCACCTAAACACACTGCCACCACTTTGATTCCGAGCTAGACGACACACCCGCTCTGATCTGTGCCACACCTGCTGCCCACTTTTCACGAGCTGGCACAAAGGCAACGCTGTAGGTATATCCCAGCGCCGCCTGCGGCCTCTGGTGCCCGGTACGTCCGTGCCCTGCTGGTCTGCTCCCATTGACCACATTAAGTGGCACGTGCAGAGGATTTGCTCAAAACAGCCAATAAGACCAACGCCTAATATAATCCTTCTGCAGCAGTTGAGATACCAGTGTGACTCTCCATCGGGTTGTAGTCCATATCCACCAGCTTCACCTGCTCCAGTGTGCGTGGCGCCTTGAGGCGAGGAAAGCGCTAAATAACCTGGCACATAGCACTTTGCATCCAGGATACTGCCACATGGTCTTTTGGACTTTTGCCTGCATGAGCATGCCTCTGTCATTCTACACATAGCTTTCCACTGCTCCTGTTGCAGAGGGACTGAAACTGGCCCATTTGCTCTGAAGCGGGCCCCATAGGCCACAATAGGATATACCACGGCTGATAGCTCTACAGCAGTCATCGCCGGGCCTGTGCAGTTACGTGGTCGCTACACACGTGTTGGTTAACAGCGATCAGATACCACTGGCCAGCCGACAGCCAACACCTGCCAGCTGAACAATGTCAAATAGGTCCCGTGCCGCAAACAAGGTGGGGGCAATGGATAAGTTCATCAAGGCCGCTCCCAGACCCGAACAGGGACAAGCTACCACCAACCAGGAAGAAGCAGACATACCAATGGATGTCCCGACGCCTGACCTCACAAGCATGATGGAATCACTGGCCAAAAATGTTGCATCCTTTCATGAAAAACTTGGTGATATAAATGCAAACGTAGCATCACTCAGGTCCAAACTGGATCAACAGGGCACCCGACTCACTGAGGCTGAAACCAGAATTGGTGCCAATGAAGATGGCATCCAGGTCCTGCAGAAAACGGTGGCCACCCTATCCCGAGACATGAAGTTCGTCAAAGCTAAGTGTGACAACCTTGAGTCCAGATCGCGCTGGAACAATATCGACATTTTAGGAGTCCTGAAGAACACACTTAAGATTTGTATAGAATTGGCAAACTATCGTCCTTCTTCACTGGTGAGCATGCCCACCGAGCGTTGGCCCCACGCCCCAAGCCATGCGAATTCCCTAGACCTATCATTGCTAAAATCCTGAGCTATAGGGACAGGGACAACATACTCCGCCTGGCACGGGAGAAAGGGGAACTTTAAAAAAGGTTTATTGTGCGAGACGGGAGGAAAGTCTGCTAATATATATGAATGATGTGGTATTTACCATGTCCCCTTCAAGCTGGTCGCGTGGCACACCCCTTTGCGGCTGCAATGTTTCTTTTTATGGTTCTTTTGTACGCGTGCCTAGGTTGGCCCTGTGTCACGTGTGAGCCGAGTTGGGGGTGGCTCACTGAAACAGGGTCTTTGGGGGGGGGGGGTGAGATACACTGCTGGTTGGGGATGGGCAGTGAGGGCAGGGGGTTGGGAAGTTGGGGTCAAGTATGTTAAAATGGCAGTGGAAGTGTGGTGGTGCACGCTGTGAGCAGATGGCACGTCGCATGTACTGATACTATCCTATATGCCCAGAAGTGAGTCAGCTGGGATGTCCCCTGAAATGTAGTCATGGCCACTCGAATAATGTCATGGAACGTAAGGGGGATAGGTAATTTCACTAAGGCCTGCAGGATCACGGCTTATGCACAGCAACATGGGGTGAAGATACTCCTCTTGCAGGAGACTCATGCTCGGAGCGGCTTGGCAACACATCTGGCACCATCTTGGGGTCTGAATAGGTACTTTACAACTTACTCTACACAGGCTAGGGGAGTGTTGACGCTGATACACAAGTCTGTAAAATTTGTTTTGAAGAAAAGCCACCTAGACCTTGAGGGCAGGTATGTCATCCTGCACTGTGTGATAGTTAACGAGGAATGCTTGCTGGTAAACACATACGGCCCAAATGTCAATGCTCCTAAATTTTATGATATGTTGGCTTCCCTGCTTTTGGGATATATTGGGGTTCCGATAATCTGGGGGGGATATGAACCTGATACTTGACAATGATCTGGATAGGACGGGAAGGGCACAGAGGGCCATGCCCCGTGCAGCTAGGAGACTACACGCACACATCACAGCGCTTGGAGTCCGGGACGTGTGGAGGACCTTCCATCCGCAAGTGCGTGAATACATGTTTTATTCATCAGTGCATGATAGCTCATCAAGAATAGACCTGCAACAGGTGAAATATTGGGTAGGGTCGTGGATACCGAGATACTTACCCGCACCTTATCCGACCATGCCCCTGTGATGATGGCAGTAGAACTTGGTACTGCTCCTCCCCCCAAAATGCCTGGCGCTTCAAGTCAATTGGGCTGCTCAATATACTGTTCAGGGCAGAGATCCTCTCTGACATAAAATCCTTCTTCCAAAGCAATGTGCAGCAGGACACGACCAACGGGGCCGATGGGAGGCCTTTAAAGTATATATAAGGGGCATGTCAAATTCACGTGAAGCTGGAATACTAAAAGCCATAAGGGACAATTTACGTCGCTCTGAGGCTAAGCTCAAGGACTTGGAGCGCAACAGCACGCCAGGCCCACCAACCTTGCACGAATCTGGGAGGAACTAGAGATGTTTGAATTCCATGCCCAACAAGAGCTGAAGTACTTCGCTCACCCTTGTGCGGCAAGGAAATATGGGGACGGTGAAAGGCCTGGTAGGACGCTGACTAGGCTAGTTCGTACCGAAGGGGGTAGAACCCAGATTGAATGTATTAAGGATGCACAGGGCGATCAGCAATGGTCGGACCAGCGACAAATCGTGATATTTTCGCAATTCTACATTGCCCTCTACACGCTCGCACATGAACAGAGCGTGCAAGACACCCGGAAGTTACTAGACCAAATTCCCATAACATATATATCACAGTCAACCAGAGAACAGCTTGACACTCCAATCACATTGGACGAAATAGTCAAGGCCATTACTGATCTCCCTAAGGGTAAGGCCCCTGGCCCTGATGGCCTGACTTCAGAATTTTGTCATGAATATGCTGCGCTGTTAGCGCCAAGGCTGCTCGAGGTCTGGACCGAAGCACTTCGGGCATCCAACCTCCCCCCCTCCATGCGTGAAGCACTTATAACTGTCCTCCTAAAGCCTGGCAAGCCCAGCGACGAGTGTGGATCCTACAGGCCCCTGTCGCTCATTAACACTGACACCAAGATCTTTGCCAAGGTAATAGCAAACAGATTTCTCCCGATCATGCCACACCTTGTCCATAAGGACCATAGCGGCTTTGTGCCGGGGCAGTCGACAGCCCTTAACATCAGAAGGCTTTTCAACATCATGTCCAGGATAGATCAGGGAGCTGAAGCGGTGGCAGTAACATTAGATGCTCAAAAGGCCTTCGAAATGGTCTCAAGGCAATGCATGTGGGAGGTCCTGGAGAAAATGGGGGTGGGTCTACGCATGATCAAATACATTAAGCTTTTGTATACCTGCCCTACGGCTAGAGTCCTGGTCAATTCCTTGACTTCATCGCCCTTTGCACTGCGCAGGGGCACCCGACAAGGCTGCCCGTTTTGTCTGATTCTCTTTGCTTTGGTCATTGATCCAATGGCGGATCATGTAAGGGCATGCCACTCTCACAAAGGCATATGCCTCAAGGATGCCCCTGAGATTATATCACTATATGCGGACGATGTGCTGATCTATATTAGGGACCCGTCTGCTCACCTCAATCCCATTATACGGGATGTAACCAAGATAGGCACCTTCTCCGGCTTCACCATTAAATATTCGAAGTCTGAGATGTTCCCCCTGACTGGGGCAACTCAGCAACCTGCATGCGAATACCCCCTCCGCTGGTCCTCTGGTGGCATTACTTATCTCGGAGTTCGAATATCACTATCTAGCATGGCCTTGATCGCCAAAAACTATGCTGCGGCAGCACAACACTTTGAGTCAAAAATAACAAGATGGCGATCCCTCCCACTCTCGCTAGTCGGGAAACTCTCCCTGATCAAGATGATCTTGGTCCCTAATTTTCTATACATCTTTGCTAACATGCCGACCCGGCCCGGCAAGCAATACTTAGACAGCCTAAACAAGATGAGCGCCCAATTCCTATGGCATGCTGGCGCGGTCCGCAAAAAATGGGAGCACATTACTGTACCCTATGAGAGAGGGGGCTTTACTGCTCCCAATCTGCTTCTCTATTGGGTTGCAGCACAAGCCCAGTTTGCCTCATACTGGTACAAGACTCCTATCGCTGCACCCCATGTCAAACTTGAAAAACTCGATAGATCAACACAATGACATTGGTCCTCCAGCGCAAGACAGATGCCCAGGCCGACCTTGTAGCGACCAAATTGAGGGCATGGACCCACATTCTAGACCTGTCATCCGATCCACACCCATACTACAAATGGCTCCCCATTTGGGACTTTCCTGGGTGGGAACCTACGCACGATAAGCTCCTATCCCGGCGCTGGCTCGAACTGGGGTACCAAGGTATGGCTGATCTATTCCCAGGAAGTTCATCACCCCGCAGACACGGCGCCAGGGCCACTCTGGCTCTGCACTGGAGATGCTGCAGTATTATAGGCTCCGAGCTGCAATCCGGGCTAAATGGCCAATGTACCTGAATGAACCGCCAGAGACACCAGAATTACTCGATTTAGCTAATTCTAGTAACAGCCGAGGGGTAGTTTCCTCACTATATCGAATGCTGCTGGCAACGTTTCAAGACCAACCCCCTAAAGCACGTATTGCATGAGCTGAGGAACTAGGTCAGGAGATCTCAGATGGCTTGTGGAAAAGAATGTGTCTCCATACTCGCAAGGTGTCACTCAACTTCAGAGTTCGCTGTATGCAATATAAACTGTTGAACAGGGTATACTACACCCCACACAAACTGTCCAGGTTCAATCGGAGTCTAACACATTCCTGCCCCAGGTGCGGACTGGAATGCGCAGATCATATGCATATGTTTTGGTCCTGCACCGCACTAAACAAATTTTGGGAGGAGGTCCTTGGCGCTCTCTCTGAGATCGTTGGTACAGTAGTCGACCCAGACCCAATAGGGGTACTGTTCGGGGTGTGGGGGAATGGTGAGGCTGCGAAAATGGCCAGGTTTCTAAATGTGAGTAGCATGGTTGCCAAGAAATGTGTTCTGCAATTCTGGAAGCGCTCCTCCCCACCTACCTTTCAAATGTGGATCAAAGCACTAACCTGCAAGGAGGAATATATCACTTCTCTTCCTGCACGCTCACGCCCCTGAAATGTAAGGTCCGCCTTCTGTAGTTACCTCAAAAACCGGGCCAATGAAGACCCTGGCCTACCCGCATCACAGATTGTGCATAATTAGTCTGTCTTCCTTTGCCACACAACTGGCCTGTAATCATCAACCATGTGGTAACGCCTGTCTGCTAATGTATACTGTGTGTTATTGCCCGTGCTATGTTTACTGTGTGTAACTGCTACTTTTCACCTGCCAATAATAATAAAGGTTTAAAAAAAATGCAGGTGGTCTTGGGACTGGTAAGGCCCACCAGTCCATGGGAGGAAGTCATCTTTAGGAGATCTCATCTTGTCCCTCAGGATTTAGTGTTGGGCCGCAGCGGTCACTCAACGGCTCTGGCGATCGCTGGAAGTTGCTGGGGATGCCCTTCTGGGAATTCCTCTTTGCACCTTCAATCCAATGGTCGACTCTGAGTTTCAGCTCCAGGACCCATTCAGTTTATGAAGGGAATCTGGCTGTGTCCACCAATCACCAGACATGCATCCATTCAAACCTGGGGGGTGGCTCTTCAATGGGGACAGACAGCCTTCCAGTACAAACTGGTTCTAGGCAGGCACACTGTCAAACAAAGACTAGGGGAGTTTCGGTCACCTCCCCTGCTTCCTGTCCTTTCAGACACTCAGAGAGTCTTAGCAGGCTTTCCAAGGCAAGCCCATCAAAGACAAAAGACCCATCAAGACCTCTCTTACCAAGGCATGTAGAAGAAGACCCAAGAAGTGCCAAGTGATCTTCAACATGGCTTATAATATTACAGCCACCGTTTTTGGCAAATGGTGTCCACTGTGTCCCGTACCGCAGCTGCAAAGACACCTGAAACAAAAGTCCATAAAAAGTCACGGAAAAAGGTACACTGACACCAGCCTGTTAGATGCACTTGGAGCTGTAACTAAAAGTTACTGGAAAAGTGAGAAAAGGGAGACAATATTTCCCCTCAGCACTCTACTTAGGGTGAGGTGTGCTGATCTCCCAAAATAAAAAACAGGTGTGACAAAATGTGTCCCCCCGCCCTGGTAACAGTGTGTTATTACAGACAAGAGGCTCTGCAAGTGGCTGTTCTGCTGGGGGTGCTGCTCGAGTTCTGTGAAGCCCCATGAAGAGCGTGTTTGTGTGGCCCTGCCCACTTTCCCAGAAGCCCTCAAAAAGTGGTGGTGCGCAATCATAGACTGTGCTTGGCAGAGGTGTGCTTTAGGTGTATTTCACGCAAGTGAGCAGTGCGTATTGACTGCTTGCAACAGCCTCCTCACACACGTACCTTATAAAGTGAAGCTTGTCATTACGTCTGCCGCTTCATTCACTGAACCAGCGAGTTTTAAACGGTTTCTATGTTCTACAAAAGTCTCATTTGAATTGCTTTTATTGTATCCTAGGATATTGTTGTTATTAACAGCAACGTTTATACGCCTAACATTAGGGTGTTTGAATTGCCTCGTACTGTTCTCTAAGATACTGCTGCACGGCATTTTGTGCGTTTGTGTGTTTCATTAAGAGCATTTGTGAGTTCACTACTGTTCCTGCTGTTTCAAGTATAACTGGTGCCTTGTTTTACTCCGTTACACAGTTACACAGTTACATTCCGTCACTTTTTCTTTTCGTATTATATATTGTTTCAGTACATGTAGGTCTATTACAGTCCAATAGCATAATGACCAACCATCTGAGAGAGCTGGAAATGCATAAAACCCTTAGAAACAGGCGCACATGCATACCTAAGGTCAGCACACATCCCATTATACAACCCTCTTCTCAAGCACCTGTATGTACTAGCACTACGAGCAATGCGCTCTTGTTGGCAGAAAACACTGATGATCTGATATTAGAATTATCTAGTGAGTTGGGCTTCGTGAGCTCAAAACTCTTAAATGATGTACTGGGTGGGTCCTTGCCCTCGCAGCCAGAGCATGATCTGGGTGTGAGTGTAGCCCCCGTCAACCCCACTGCAATTCCTGATATGGTGGTGAAAATAGATGATAATGACCCTTCGCTGTCTGGGCCAACAGGGCCAACTGTCCATATTGATAATGATAACAACTTGACTCTAGCAGCACCTGTGCTGTCTGCTTGTCCATCCTCTTGTGTGACTTTGAATCCCTGCATAAAACAAGCAATTGATCCATCTACCTCCCAGTTAGAGGAAATGGAACTTGAATACTTAGGTCAAGTTCTTGACTGTTCAATTGGTGAACCCACTGCCACTCCTTTATATTTTACTCCACCATCAAAGTTAGTTAACCTATCAACCCGAAAGTTCCTTCTCTGGCAATCTCTGACTCTGTGACTGCAACTACTATTAATCGCCCTGGCCCAAACTCTAGTGCTCTCCCCATTTTCATGTTTAAATCATCTTCTAAAGCACGCTATCCCCCTCACATGATACCTACACATGAGGTAACTACTGATCCTGGTACTGTGAGGGATGATGGCGAAAATGATCAGAGCATGACGTCTGATGATAAATTTGAAGCTCTTGAAAATTTGCTATCTAGCCTATTGGCTAAATGTACCCTCCTAGAAACTAAAATTGAAATCTAATCACTATTGATTCATACTAGCTTAAGGAGGAAATTTGGCAAACAATCTTCCTGTTTTGTCCTTACCTCTTCCTCAGAGTAAACGGACCCCCACAAAGGAATCAATCAATGTTCCTTGTGATAAACCACTCATGTGTAAACCGCGACTATTAAATCGTGTCCATCACGCATTTATGTATGGTAAGCAACGCGGACCTAAATGCAAACGTAATTTTTTGCATGTTCATTCTCTTCCCGGTGATGTGCCTCTAACTACGAAATATGTCTCTGCGCAGTTTGAGCCTATTGTTATTGTATCCAATCCTGACTCTGGAATACCATCATCCAGCAATATCGTAAGCAACATGGCAATTAGGAAAACTGCCAATGCAAGAAAAATTCAAAATCCTAAACAAAAAAACAATCAAAAATTATTGCTCGCTGTCATACGGACAATGAACAGATGACTCTTCCTAAGGCATGGATTACAGATAATAGTGCTGTGGGAGATAACCTCCCTCATTGCTCCGGTACGTCGATTCCAACTAAGGTTGCTACAGTGGCGGCGCTACAATTGACACAAGTCCCTTTAGATCTACCTCAATGCCTGCTCAATAGATCAGCTATATTGAAAATATTCAATGCAATTATACCTTTGAGAGTTATAACCTCAAAAGACATCCAGTTAGTTGACCAAATTGAGCTTAGTAACCACTATACATCCAATGTTTGTTTTAAAACCGATGCTACCCTTAACTACATCATGGGCTTTGAAGAACATCTTCTCCAACTTGGCTATATCACCCAAAGGGTTAATATTCCGGTCACAAAAAGGAGCCCTGCAATTCCAGTTACTGCTGTGACATCAATGTCCAATAAGGCCAACTTGGCAATAGACCCCAAGCAATGTATCCCACATAAATCTGGGCTGCCAACCACATCATGCCGTAATGGAACTGCAGTGCATCGTAAAACGAAAGTAGTCGATAATCATCAAAACAACACTGTCAAAAATTCATCCAAGGATATCCCTGAAGTCCATTGGCAATGGTTACCCCTAATGTTTGAAGAACACTTCTATGGCACACGCCAATGACCCGTGAACCCAAAACTTATCTATTCATGGAACACTCGTGGCCAGTCACATATCTTAGAAGCAGATGGACTTTTGGGCAACATCAACATGTTCTCAATTGTGGCCCTCCAAGAAACTTGGGTCACAGCTGAGTTACAGATTGATGATAGAGGTACTGTTCATGAAGTTGCCATAAAAGGACATCTGGGACATCTCAAGGGTGGATTGCTGATATCAGTTCAGGCTCCTTGGTCAATTGTGAAATTGCTGCAATCTACACCGAACTTACTAATTGAAAAAATATTGCAGTCTGCGATGAACATAATCATAATGAATGTATATGATCCACCTAGGATGTTGCTTATCCTTGCGAATACGAACACAGTCAAAACGATTCTAAAGCTCTATTCGCATCGGTTTCCTATTTGGCTACTTGGTGATTTTAATGCCAAGATCGGTGAGATGACCACAATTGAGAAATTGACCTCTTACTCTCATAAATCAGAGGTTATCAAGTCGGCTTTCAACACACAAGGTAACAAATGGCTTAGGTCATTACAACCTTATAATTTAGTGCGATTAAATGGCCTGTCGCTGAGCGATCCTCATACAGCTCCTATGAGAATTGAGGGTCGGTCCACTGTGACCATTGACTATGTCTTCTGCAACGAGTTGGGCATGCAATATATTGTAGAAATGGGTGTAGTTGGTCGCGATGAGAGTGACCATCTTCCATTATGTCTTCTTATTGATACTATGAATGCAAATAAGTCAACACTGCAACATGACAAGAATGGGCAGATATCTCTCAATGAAGGCCTTAATCGCATTCAGAGAAAAAATAATAACATGCAGGACGCACATATCATGGCCCAGTCATTATTTCCCGACTTCATACGATCTAGTGAATCTGATCTAAATATTGGTGAGGTAATGATTTGAATTTTTATTAAATTCATGGTTGAAATCCATAGTAAAGCGAATGAACAAAGATCTTACAAATCAGTCTTTGAAAGAGTTAATATCTCCCTGCCATCTAGATCTGGCAATGATAAGTTGATCCAATCTGCAAAAAGAGATCTTCACCATGAAATTAAGCGCATTGTGTACCATCATAATGACATGTCGACTGAGTCTTCAATCATAGCCCAAGTCCGTGCTCTTAAACGCTCCTACCAACACTGGCTTAAAAACCATAAAAAAGGAATGGTGTCGCATTTATGGCAGGAAATCGCCAGATCAGCCCTATCGGGTGATGGCAATGGGATATGGAAATTGATTGCGAAGAACAAAAAACGTGAACTAACTTTAAATTGTATCAGTGAAGATACATGGGCCAAACACATCCAATCTACTCTTGGTTGAGTTGAATCCACTAACTTGATCTTAAAGATCCATGCAGTCCCATGGGAATGCAAAGCCTCAGTATTCGATATCATAACTATCATCCACAGATTAAATCTTCACGTCCTGCCGGTCCTGACGGCATATGCAACCTTGTAATTAAAAGAGACCCCCCATTATGGGGTGCTGCCCTACATCTACTATTTTCTCACATTGGGCAGCATGGTATACTTCCTCCATCTTTGAAATCCAGTAATATTTTAACTGTCCACAAGAAAGGGGCTTGGGATGACCCATCCAATTTCCGTATGCTAGCCATGCTTGATTCCACCTCCAAAAGTTTCACAAAAGTCCTCTTATTTGAGTTGAACGCTTGAATTGCTGACAATACGATTCTGCCAGTAAACCAAATTGGTTTCAGGGACAAGTCAAGTACATCACATAACCTGTTTATACTGACTTCTGCCATCGAACACTCTTGGCTGCAGCGTAATCTAGATGTACACTGTGCATTTATTGATTTTTCCGCCGCTTGCGATACTGTCTGTAGGAATCGGTTGTGGCGGAAATTGGATGCCTGGGGGATCCCTGCTGTCTTGCTTCGCATGCTGATGATCCTACATGCAGACACTACTGTTTGCGTGCGCCTAAATGCAGTAGGCAGACTATTGAAATCAATGGCTATCCACTGTGGAGTCAAACAGGGGTGCATGATCGCAGCCATCTTATTTAACTTATATTTAGCCGATATGTCCACTGCATTTGAGATCCATGCTGCAAACCCGGGGAAAATCAAGATCGTCAGCATAGGCTGACTTGCATATGCAGGCAACCTTATCCTTCTAGACTATACACCAGCAGGCCTACAATTGATGCAGAATGCCCTAGCTACATACTCGAAAGTAAATGGTCTTAAAATTAACATCGCCAAAAGTAAAACAATTGTTTTTACTAAGAAACATCGACCTAAAAGATTACGATGGACCCTATCTACTGAACCGCTTGAGCAAGTATCATCCCATAAATATCTAGGCCTTCTTGGTGATGACAAATCGAAATGGAACCTGCACTGGTCCGAAGAGAAAAGAAAATGTGTGATATCAGTTAATGCACTTAGTACATTCATTGGACGCAACAACGGCTATTGTGCATCTGCTGTTCTGACCATATACAATGTGAAGATTTTGTCTATGCTGTCGTATGCTGTTGCAATTTTGGGCCAAAAATACAAGAAACGCATGATTGTTTTTGAAGCAAATATACTGAGGAGGCTATTTCGCCTCCCCCAATGCATCAGCTTGGAGTACCTATACCTTGAATTTAATCTGAAGGGTATATGGAATGTATATATTGCTCAATGTGTACTGCTCCTTGAATGTTTACTTACAGTCCAATCTGATACAATTATTGTCCCCTATGTGAAGGCCTTTTTAAGTCTCGAAGACAATGGGCCTCATTATAACTCGCCCGGTATGGAAACAACGGTGGCGGTAAACCCGCTGCCACCGTTGTTTCCATGCCGGGCGATCACAACTCCTGCAGGCGGAGGCGTCAAACCCGCCAAGTCTGACCTGATCACGAGATGGTGCCAGTGTTTCCATGATCCCCATCCCCATTGAGTCCAATGGGACTCAATGGGAATAGGGATTAACACCATTCTGCCTCCGGAATCCCCGGGACACTGGGGTTGTAATGCCCCAGTAATTCCGGGAGTCACGGAGGCGGAATGGTAATACGAGTCCAGCGGTAACCAGGTGGTTTTACCGCCTCGGTTACCGCCGGACTCGTAATGAGGCCCAATATTCCAATCGGAACCACTGGTGTTTTAAAGTGTATCCATAAGAAATGGTTATATGAGGGAAGCATTTCATTTCTATCTGGCAATGTAAAACACTGGTTGAAGATCAAATTACGAGAGGCTGCTTTTGTGCAAAATATGCTGCATGTTGGGAGTATGACATTCACTGGTGATTTCTGTAATGAAAGAATGGTACGTGCCTCCTTTCCGAGGTACATCATTGCTTATCCTAGTCCGTATATATTTCGTACTTACCTTCTAATCAAATTTAATGCGTCAGTGGTCCTTTCGTCTAAAGGAAGTTACAACTATTGTCACTATTTACACACTTTTTGTCATTTATGTGGAAATTTGGTATGTGAAACAGTGTCTCACTTGATAACACAATGTGAAAGCTTAGACTCACTACGCATGAAGTTTGTCAAAGCATATGACAATGCGACCACTATTAATGAAATACCCTCTTTATGGTTGGCTTTTATTCAGGGAAACAATATAAATGTAATATATTTTATTGTTCGATTTTACATGCATTTAGTTGAAGTATTTAAATGTCTTGATTAAGTTCCGATCATTCCGTGGCTTTCTGTGAATCATGACATTTTTTGTATATGATCTTTATGTGATGTGTTATACAAAGCCTTGTTGCTACATGTATATCAAATAAAAATGGAACTGAATTGAATTAGGGGTTAAACAAAAATGGAAGCTCTAGGAACTGCCAGCAGCACTACACAGAAAGTGCTGTGTGCTTCAATAATGAAAGGTAGATGCCAGACAAGTTCGAAAAAAGCATAACTGCATTGAAAAGCACCAAAAAGAGGTAAAAAGATTCCCACTCACTCAGGAGAATCAGTCAAAAAACACTCACAAAGTGGGGAGAATTACACTCAAAATGCAGATTCTACCTAACACTCTCCCTACCCAGGCTAAGGGACAGAAGGATTGAATCTACTCCTGGATTAATCTCTTGTCCCAGCCGGTCATACCTTCTGTAGAGTCCCATCAGCATTACTATAGTGTGACCCTGACCTATGCTCAATGGTGGAGTCAAACCCTTGCAGGCTTATGGATCACTTGAGCAGCTTAGGATTTTCCCCCTTCATCTGCCGCAGACATCTCAGAGGTTGGTGTTCAGTCTGAATCCTAAAAGTAGATCCATACAAATATGGTCTAAACATCTTCACAGACCAAACATTAGCAAAACATTCACGTTCAATTGTTGCCCACCTCTTTTCACTATCTTTTAATTTTCTGCTGATGAAACAGATGGGGTTCTCCCTGCTTTGTCATCAGTCAGACCGAAGACTGCCCCAGTTCCTTTATGCATCTGTGTGGAAGGGCTGAGAGTAATCTGGAGCTGTCAAGATTGGAGCTTGGCATAGGGCATCTTTAAGCCCCTGAAAGCATTCCTCAGTCCATTTTACCTTCTTAGGGTACTTTGGGGGAGGAAATGGTATTCAAGGGTGCTGCTATGGTCCCATAGTCAGCAATGAAATTCCTGTAATATCCAGGGAGGCCTAAGAAGGTTCTCACTTGAGTTTGAATAGTAGGGGTCTCCCAGTCTTGTACAGCCTGTACTTTACTAGGTAAGGGCTTAATGTCACCCTCTCCTACCTCGTGCCTAAGGTAGACCACTTTACTCTGACCAACGTGGCACTTGCTGGCTTTGATGGTCAGATTGGCCTGTTGAATAGACTGCAACACCTGAGCAAGATGCAAAAGATGTTCTTCCCAAGTGGGGCTGAAAACGGCTATGTCATCCAAGAATGCCACACAGAGGTTCTCTAGCCCATTCAGGAAATGGTTCAACAATCTTTGAAAGGTGGCAGGTGCATTTTTCAGTCCAAAAGGCATTTACCCTAAATTAATAAAGGCCTTCTGGGGTGGAAAATGCAGTTTTCTCCTTGGCACAATCTGTCAGTAGGTCAAGTTAAATGTACTGAGGAACTTGGCTGAACCAAGTCTAGCCACCAGCTCATCTGTCCTGGGTAAAGGATGGGCATCAGTCTTGGGGGCTGAATTTAAGGCTCTGTAGTCCACACAGAATATAAGTTAATTGGTTCCTGCCATTGGCACCAGTACCACTGGACTAGACCATGGACTATTGGAGTGTTCAATGACTCCAAGGTCAAGCATCATGCTGAACTAAGTCTTTATGTGATTCCTCACATGGTCTGAAATCCGGTCTTTGACAGGGGTACTATCACCAGTATCAATATCATGCTGGCTCCAAGGAGTCAGGACTGGTGTAGTAGAAAACAGGGGAGCAAACTGAGTTAAGAGAGCTTTGCACTCCCTCTGCTGTTCCAGTGTCAGAGTAGAAGAAAGTTTAACTCCTTCTACTGATCATCTGAGGTGGGTCTTTGGAGATAATCAGGGAGAGGTTCACTTGCCTCCTCTTCTTGGTCAGAGGCTAGGAGCAAAGCACTTATCTCTGCCCTGGGGAAAGTAGGGGAAAATGAAGTGCACTAATTTCAACTGTGCACTAAATGAACTAAAAGCTGGGCTACTGATTTGAATAGAGACATTGTTCACCAGTTTCAGATGATGCATATGTTGCAGCATGTGCTATGTGTTATTTCGGATACTAGTACTGATGCGAAGCATTGAAGGCATCCAAAAGGGGTTGATTAGGAGGCTTCAAGCCTTAACATATTAACATTGCAGCATGTGCATGGGCAGCTTTGCTTGTAAAACAGTTTGCTTGCAAAGATTAGATTCAGAAATGCAGAAAATAAAAACAGAGAAATTAAAGGGGGATTTGTGCCGAGTGGCAAAAATAGATGGCCATTGCTCGAGCCAAGCAAGTGCAGGAAGAAAGGATGGCATGTAGCCTTTCTTTTTCGGTGAGCAGGAAAGGATGGTTGAAGCTTGCCAAAAGTCAAAGTGGGGTGAGATGGTGCTAAGAGACTCTGGAATATTTCCGAAGGGTCTGTCACATGTTTAGTGACACAAGAAGGCTGGGCTAATGAAGTGAAATTGGCAAATAGGTGGGTAAAACGTGCAGCCTCCATGTGATCTATAGGTTCTGGGCTGAGTTTGGGGAAAGGCTTTATAAGGAATTAAAAGCTTAGGGGCAGGGCTTTTTGCATCTGGTGGGCCTGGTGGTATCCGGCATGGCCTTTTGCTGAAAGTGCTGAATAAGAAGACAATGGCCCTCATTACAAGTCCGGCGGTGGACGATGGTGCTATTAGCACCATGGTCCATGCCGGATTCCGCCATGGTGGATGGCGGAATTACCGCCCCATTCCAAGGTGAGTGGGGCGGTAATTCCACATTCACCATTTGCCCTTCCCCATTCCCATTTTTGCCCCATAGGGCATAGTGGGGATGGGGAAGGTGCTAATTACGGTGCCGTAATTAGCACCAAGGTCGCTTAGCGCCTTGGACTTTAACGCCTGCAAAAAGCAGGCGTTAAAGTGTGAATCAGGCGTTAAGGGTTTAACGGCGCCAACGCTCTTTACCGCGCCGTTAACCCCTTAATGCCTGACTTGTAATGAGGGCCAATGGCTTTTTGTCCGGTTGCTGATACTACACTTTTTTACTTCCTTGCTGTTTACCTGTTGCCGATTCCACAAAGCTTGTGGGCCAGTGAATTTTACATGGGGCGATTTTTAACTTAGACTTTCCTCATTAGTCTATTACCTGGGTCTTTGACGGAGATTGCTCTGCCCATCGCATTATTGAGATTTTCTAAAAAGGAAAAAGGAGTTCAGATCTCACAAACTCGGATTGCAAAAAGGAAAAATAGGGCTATTTTTCTTTCATCATGTGTGAGAGCCAGTCTGTTCGTTGCAAACATCAAGCAATTTTGCCATGATTGGCAGGAGCTGCTTTGAAGGCTGTGGCAGTGGCGGCCACTTCCATAGGGCGGGGGTTAGCCACCCCCCCATCCAGGGCCCCCAACAGGTGTGCGATTGCAAATGGTGTGGTCCACTTGTAAAGTTGTGCAGAACAGATTCAGAAGTTCTTCTGAATCTATTCTGATCTGTTCTGCCAACTTCTGCATTTGTAAGCAGCAACAATCGGTGTAATAAATAAATATCGGCAGTGCTGTCTTCATGATGGGCTGGCTGCCACAGGGGCGCGTCCCGTTTTACGCAGCTTTTTCTGCAGTAAAGTACGTGGAGCTCATAGCTCCACGCACTTTACGTAAACCCATAAAACTACAAGGCTGGCGGGGCGCTAGAGGGGTGGCCCCGCCAGTATTAATGTGTGTGCAAACAGCGCACCACTAGGAAGATTCTATTGCTTCTCATCTGACCTGACCTTGCTTAGTTAGGTCAGGTGCATAGCAACAGAATGTCATTGGCTGCTTTCCAGCCAATGACATTTGAGTGTGGGGGTGGGGTGATGGGCGCACAGTGCTGCCACCTTCACTTTTTCTCAGGGAATCGTGCTGGTGGTGACGGTGTAGAAGAGCTGCCCAGAGAACAGCATAGGCTAGGGCCCACGTGCACAGGCCTACTTTGCCAAAGTTGCCAACCCTCCGGACCGCCACCGCCGGTGAGTAAAGTTAAATAATTTAGCTTGCAGTGGCTTCCTGGACAGCCTTCACATCATTCTCCAGAGCCGTGCCCTGCAGAATGCAGGGCCTAGTTATTGGACCACGGACAACACCGTCTAGGGTAGACTGTGTAGGCCCATCGACGCTTGGATGGTGTGGACTCAGCAGTTGGGTGAGAGAGAGCCCAGCGGAGCGTTGATGCAGCAGGGCCCACCCCGGCTTGGCTCTGCTGCTCCTGTGGTCTGTGTTGGTCACTCACTGCTCTCTTATATTTGTATAGCACGGCACCTCCTGCCATATGTAACGGCATCGAAGAGCTCTGATCACTTGACATATAGAGAAGGGCTGTTATGTGCCAGAGTTTGATGTGGAATAAAACGTGTGCGCATTTTACAGACGCATTCACCGAATTGAAGCAATTCGTGGTTTCTAAGTTTTCGTTTACCATTCCTGCCATCATTCCTAGAGTATTTTTGGTAAAATCGTAAAGTGCAGTGTTTCTCCGTGTGTTGGTTTTTACTAGCACTACTTTCCAGACACACTTTGAGTACGTCATGAGTCACGACACACCATTGGTGAGTGATTTACCCGGCCGTGTTTGTGCATCTATTCTCCTTTTCCGGCCCTTATCGCGGGTACATGTGTACAGGTGACTTATGGTTTATGTTTAAAGAGCGTGATGGTTTATTATGCAGGCTGTTATTGAGTGCACTTAGCCTTTGCTGGGTCAGGGTGCGCGGGAGGGGACGAGGGAGGCAACGTGTATGCACAGAAGCATACCAAAGTCTAGGTCATCTGACAGAACTAACAACCGACCAGGGGTGGACTGGTCTACATGGAACTCTGGCGATTTCCCGTCGGCCTCTACACCATGGGCTTCTTTTTTGTGGGTAACCTGCTTTTCTGCTCCTCTTAGCATTTCTCCCACGTACTGACCCCTTCTTTCCAACCCCCATATCCGATACATCCATCCGAAGTTAAGACTGCGTTATAAAACACCACTCTTAATAAATGTTATGTCCGTGTTTTAATGCTTTACTAGTTTTGAATCCCTATATAGCGGCAAAACTGCTCAAAAATCATTATTTGGACAGATTTATTCAGAAATTTCTTGCAGGAGTTCCGATCAAACACTGCTTAGTGGGGCCACTTTATAAGGGATTTCTAGTGCCACTTTTGGGGCTCAGTCCACCCCTGCAACAGACACCCCTCTGCCCTGTCCCAGTACATCTTTCCTTCTTTGTTTGTTTAGGTCCATAGATGTCCCATGGGGTGCGGAAAAGGAAAGGGGAACATTGTCACCCATAATTGGTGGTTTACTCTCCCTGGCAAACAACACTTGAACAGGCTTAAAGATACTCCTCGAACCAGCCAGCAATCATGTCAGGTTTTACATTCTCTTTTCTTGGCTCAACCTGTCTTTTCGGGGTAAATATGGGATACAAATATCTTTGGGTCAGTGGCCATCTCTCTTAAAAATTGGTTTCTCACATGCTGGGTGCACTGTTTGCTAAATGCTCCGCTTTCAGTTTAATATGAAACAATGAAAAGACATTTCTATAGTGAAACACATTTCTTAATCTTAAATAATCCATTTGATTTCTTTAATCTGTGCTTGCTTATTTTTGTGGTATGACATCCACAACAATCCTGCCATTCTAGTGCCCCGTCCGTTGAGCATTTTATCCCAGAGCATACTTTTCATTTTTTGGCTTATCAAGCTGCTCAATAAAATGGAATGCTTCTATTGTGCTGGCAAAACATATTGGGAAACTACTGGATATTATATATCATTACTGGATATCTATATAATGAATTTCTTTATGCATACACCACAGAAGACAGAACCCATTTTTCAAAATGTTTCTCGAGGGAGAACGACCCCCACGCACACCCCTTGATGTGCGTTGGGCTCACTCGCTCCAAAATTCGCCAGGAGAAATTTACGCCTCACCACCTTTCGAAGTCACCAGCCTCCACTGGGCTGCAGGCAGACTGGATCTGTGTGTTTGGTTCTGCGACAGGATTCGAAGATAGTGTTCGGAAGCCAGAAGGTGGGGGTGCCATTAGCTGGTCAGAAAGCACAGCAAATAGAGCGCTTGCTTTGACATCTGTGCAGAGCCTGCTGATGCAGGTTTGAATCCCGGCAGGACCAAACACAGCCTTTTATCTTTCCGAGGTTGATAAATGTGCACCACACACTGTGGGTGATAACAAGCAGCGCTCAGATGCCTGAGAGTTCGTAGCGCTATATAAATGCAAATTATTATGAGCTGGCTTTGGGATTGCAGGCAGGCCAGCAGAGGTGGGTCGAACACAGTTTCTATTCAAGTGATGTAAGTATAAATAGGGATCACCGAAGAACAGTTTTGGGATTTTCTTGCAAGGCAAAAATAGCACCATTCGTAATCTTGCAGTGAATTCACAGTACTGAGTGGCAGTAATTCAACAGTAACATCACAGTTTTAACGACAAATTGTGAGACCTACATGGCCTCATTATCTTCATTTCATATAACTTTATTTCGATCTCATGGAGAGTGTTTGCAGTAATTCTTTGATTTTCAATCTACTATTGCCAAACTCATTTACCATTGCTGCCACTCGGTTCTGCAAATTTACAGCCAGATGTCTAAGGTTGCCAATGCAGTTTTAGTCTCCATTTTGGACTCCATAGTACTCCATGAGGAAGTTGGCTGGTTAACTTTCAAAATTGTGGGGTGTAGATATATGTTTACATTAAGTGCGTGCCCAACTCCAATAAGGGGTGCTCGGAAATGAGGAGAGGAAATGGTGCATTTTCCAGCACAATTTTCAAGAAAAGGACATACAATATATGTAGCTGTATCAGGAGAACAAACAATATTCTACTAATAGAGATGCCCAACTAACGACAATACATAGGACCATTTTGTAGCAGTTAATCATGTATATGCCCATCTCATACTAGGGCACAAATGAATGAGTGTGAGAGATGTGAGTGAATGAGTACGTGTTTGAGTGACAGGGCTGGTGTAGGAGTGAGACTGGGTGCATGTTTGAGTGACTGAGTGTCAGGACAGGTGGGGGACTGGTTGTGTGTATGAATGTGAATTGGTGCGTGTGTGAGGGCAGGTAGGGGCCTGACTTTAATGTGTGAGTGAGTGCATGTGTGAGTTTCAGGGCAGGTGGGGGACTGAAGCTGCGTGTGTGTTAATGCATGTGTGCATCCCAGTTGTGGGACTGAGACAGGGGTCGGGGGGGGGTGGGGGTGGACGTGTGTGTGTGAGAGAGAGAGAGAGAGAGAGAGAGAGAGAGAGAGAGAGAGATAGAGAGAGAGAGAGAGAGAGAGAGAGAGAGAGAGAGAGACACACCAGGGCAGGTGATGCACCAGGGACTTGTTTGCAACCGTTTTATGTATTTATTACTGCAACATCTTTGCCATCTTTTGGGATAATATGAATATATAAAAGGGATGCAAGCAAGTTCCTCATAATTTTCATTACTGAATAGGGCGATGAATGAGCCTTATACATCACTCTATTATGTAATGAAATGCTACTATCAGAATAATTAACAAAGGTATTGCAGAATAAAATACACTTATCTCAACAAGTGCAAGGTGCACAACGGACTGCCTCAATCAGCACCTCCAGACCTTCAACAGAACTTGGACTCAATTCAGCTTCTTCCTCCGGAGTCAGGCTATGGTATTAGTGTGTGTCCTCCTCGCCATTTTGGAAATGGGAAACAAAACTAAACCAAAACAGGCTGGTTTGGTTTTGTTTCCCTTTCCCAAGTTCCTGCACATGGGGTCCACTGCCTGTAAGCAGAGCTGAGGGATAAGTCAAAGCTCAGAGGCTGGGACTGAGACCTGACCCATCCCTCAGATGCCTACGCAAATCCTGTCTCTTGCACAAACTGGGGTGGGGTCTGTAAATTCTGACCCCAGCCCGGATAAGAGACCGGATGGGAGGTAGGGACCCAGATCAAAGTATACTTGAGGGCGTTTATTTCGTAATGCCACCAGGCATACTTAAAAGCCTGGTTTAATCGTCATTGCGTTTCTTTTTCGAGTCCAATCTGAACTGCGCTGGGGCATTGGGGATGGCTCATTAGGGCACTTCTCACTGCACATTCAGTGCAGCCACCATGTCCATGAGTGACAAGATATTGCTGTTACTCATGGACATGGTGGGGTTGGCATTTTAGATGAGGAACCACCCACAGGTCCAGCCACCACTGCCACCACTTCAAGGCCAACTTAGAATTGAGCAGTGAGGTAAAAGTGTGGTAATTCCATTAACACCCAAAAAAGGGTCAGTGACCCAAGAAAATGTTGGTAATTAAATTACTGCATCTGAATTCCTACAGAGGTCCATAGTCTTGAACATTAGAAAAAAAGAAAAAGTTAAACAAAAGGAAAATGGGGAAAAGCACGCTATAGCCTACAAAAGCTAAACTTGTAGCTGGGCATGCATGGCTTTGATTAAAGCATGGAGTACGATACAATTACCTCTTTACCTCTCATACACAGCAAGCATCATTTTTATGTTATATTTTCTATTGTAAAGCGCTCATACAGCCCAAAGGCATCAAAGCTCTGTTACAGGAATATGTCTCTTAGGTGTGCATTTATAATGTGCTTAATACGCAGTTTTTGAAGCTCGGACTCGGGGATCGAACCTGTGTTGCTTGGTGTCATGTTGTTCCAAGGCAAGCAGGTTGCTGCTGAGCTATCCTCACGGGACACTTTAGCACATTAGCATATGGGATCCACATTTTCCAGGCACTGCCATATTATAACTACCTGGTCATAAGATGGTAAAAGCTAGCAAATGGTGCTAGTACCTGGGTTTATCATTGCATCCCTGGCTAATGCATGTTGAATGCCTATGCAAAAGCCAACTCTCATGGCGTTGCCAATGCTTGTTTAAACGTGTTACAGTGATGCCGTGCGAGGAGAATCATCTCGCAAATGGGGCACATCCATTTTGGTGGTCTCCAGGGCCATTTCAGGGACGCAAGGGAGGTACGTCAACAAGTAAGAAAAGGTAATTCCTCCACAAAGCAACACTTTTGTAAATGTGCACCAGATTCAGAATAAGGCTGTCAGTGTCAAGCAAAGGGTGTATTGCAATTGTTGAAGGTCACGAACATTTGAAACAGACTTGCATCGCATATGATATAGCAATGTCCCTGTTTTAAGTATGTTCCCATGCTCTGTTAGATTACCAGAAACTGACAAACATTTTTTGGACTTTTTAGAACATTTTACAAATAAGATATTTGAAAATGTGATGCCACAATAGCAGTATTTTATGTATTTCCCAGGAGATTATTGCAGTGATTTAGGTTTCTGTGTTGTCTTTGCAGAATGAGTAGAATGCTGAGTGAGTGACATGGAATATTGCTGGTGAGAAGGTTGTTGTATGGTTGAGAGTTCTGAGTAAGTCAGTTGGTGTTATGTAGCCTACCTGGGAGGATGCCGGTGCATGTTTGCCAGGAGCTCTGATGAATTTAACATAAGAAACATAAAAGATGTACTGGAACTTCATTAATGGAACAACTGGAACATTAAGAGATGTCAGTGTCATCATAGGGAACCCAGAGCGTTACAATTATCCTTGAACATGTTTACATTACCAGGGAAACTATTACAGAAACTTCACACTGGTGTAAGTACATATCTACAGGGTATTATCACTCAAACAAAAACAAAAAATCCTAGTGTGCAAAATATGTTTTCAATGCATTTTTGCACCACAGCAATATTTTCCCTAATGTTCTGTGTTGAAAAAAAAATGTTTTTTGCACGTGGGTTATTTTTTACCTAATAATGTGAAAACTTGCACTTGATTGGATGCAACATTTCTGTAATAAGAACCCGGTAGGTAAACATTATACCATGTGGTGTAAGGTTAATAGTATAATCATACCACTAGATTGTTCTGTTTTGACCATCTCTGCCTCTGTGGAATCAGGGTTCTGAGTTGTGGAAAGACTAGTGGAGTGACTGAATCCAGCCTGGGCTAGACAATTCACAGAAGCAGAACGTACTAGGCGGATGTCATTGGTCTGGTGAGGATCTGGGTTGGCACCCTACATAAAAACAGAGATTAACACAAAAATGCAATATTTTGCCCACCAGGTGTAGTGGAAAGACATAGCAGCTATTTGACTCATGGTCCAAGATGTACAAGGACTGCCCATGATGCACCAAGTGAGGAGTCAAGTGAAATAGAAGGCAGCAAGAAAGGATCTAATAGCTAGAAAGGGATGTATGCCGGTTTAAAACGGCAATTTGAAAAGGGTGGGCATTTGCTAACATTTGTGACCTCATCCATTATGTGCATATGTGATGCACATAGAAATGTGAGGCCACGCCCCCGCCCTTCCCATATTTGGAAGAATCTGTGCTCTCTTTCTCCTTTGGGGATCCCTTGACTGAACTCAAGCAGCACAGAAAGGCCTCAAATCCAGATGAACACCAGACTGAAGCTTGTGTTGTATTAAACAATGGGGATCAGGGAAACGTACTAACCTATCAGAGCAGGGCTAGGCACTAACAAATCGACTGCAGCTACTACGTAACATGGCTGTGAGAGCAGTTGTCCAACCCCGCCTTCGGTGCTCATATGTCCCCTATTCTTCATCAACTGCACTGGCTACCTGTTGAGAAGAGAGTCTTATTCAAGTCTCTATGCATTGTTCATAAAGCTTTTTGTAAGCAGGGGGCAGAATTTCTCCAGGCGAAAATTCCCCCCTATATTCCATCTCGAGTGCTTCGCTCTCAAAACTTTGACCATCCGAATTCCCTGGATTAAACGTTTCCGTATTGTTGGACGTGCTTTCTCTGTGGCTGCATCAAGAGCATGGAACCCCCTACCTTTTGTCCTGCGTGAAATGGAATATCATTTGTCCTTCCGTCGTGCATTAAAAACCGATCTCTTCTAAACTTTCCATTTATTAGCCTGTTCTTTCGGTCTACCTTTGATTTAGTGCCAAGATGCCTTCAGGTGAATGCTGCGCTTTATAAATTCTCATAACATAACAAATCAGCTTAGAGGAATGTATATGGACTGCCGTTTTCTATAGGCGCGAGCCAACCTAGTGCTTAGAATATAGTTACAAATAATATTATGATTGCATTTTCAATTAACCTCATTTTGTGTTTTTTGTCTTTAAATATACCGAGTGAAGTGAGTTCTCAGCTTGTCAGTCTCAAGGGACTGTCTGACCTCTCTGGCCATGAAACATTGAAAAAAACCTGTGTGTTCTTATAACTTGTGCGTCTCATTATTGTTTCCTGAAGAATCACTTAAAGGGTCTTCTTTTTCAGTAGCACTAGTCTACTGCAAATAAAGGGAAAAGGAATGTTTATGGTAGCACATGTAAAAACATGCAGCGTAAAAGATACAAAGAAGAAAGAGACAAAAAGGAAAGGAGTCAGATGTAAATGGATCAGACAAGAACCACCAAGTGATTCCCAACTGTATACTCAGACGGAGCCAATTCTCCCTCACAGGAGTGCAAGTACAGTTCACTTCTAGTAGTGAAAAGAGGTACTCATGGGAGCAAAAGGCTTAGAACAAAACTATTGCTGATCTGTCAGTGCAGATAACCTGGGTTAAACATATAACAAATGCTAGAAAAAACACATGTGTGCATGTAATGGAAAGTCAAGGTGCATGGAGCTGAAAAGATCATCTAAGAATCTTAAAGCAGATAACAAGTTGGGTAACAAAATACAACAAACTGCACGTATACGGGAGACAAGGTTGAAACACAATTAAATGAGTGATCTATGCATATGTACAGAGCGACAAGTCATAAAAAACATACTAAATTCTGCTCTTCATTAATCCCACTGTGTGCCAGTGCATTCAAACGGTGAACTTAAAATGCTTCTTTGCAGTCTAGCTTGCAGTGGATACTTTCTTGTGGATTGTGCACGATGGAAGTGAATTTGAGCAAGTCGGTGTCCGAATTCTAGGAGGTGTCTTGCCACTGGTGAATTGATGTTGCCAGTTCTGATGGTTGAATGATGTTCGTTCCACCAAATCTCCGCTGTTCTCTTGGTTTGTCCAACATAATAAATCCCACAAGGACATTTGATGGCATATATCAGTAGGTGTCACATGTAGCAAAATCTCTCAATGTAATCTTTTCACCCATATTAGGATGAATCACAATGTCACCCTTTATGACAGTATTACAATTAGAACCATCTAAGCAGGGTAACGTGCCTACCCTGCTGCTCCAATTCTTAAGAGTGTGTACTAACAATATGCATAGATTCCGACTATGGGCCTCATTACGAGACTGGTGGAATGGGTTTAACGGCGCCGGTAATGGTGCCAGTGCCATTAAACCCACTCCACCCTATTACGAGGTTCCCTTGCGGGATCCGCTCTGAACGTCTGGTTTTACCAGACGTCCATAGCGAGTCCCGTGAGGGAACCAGGGAGCTAACAACGGGCCCGTTATTAACTGTCCCATTCCCATTGAGACCTATGGGGGCTTGAATGGGAATGGGGAAGGTCCGGGTTCCCTGAAAGGGGAAATACCGGGCCCTCCAAGGCCGGAATGGCCCGGTATTTCCCCATTCAGGGAACCCGGACCCGAGTTTGGAGGCAGCCATGCCCTTATTAAGGGCATGGCTGCCTCCAAACTCGTAATGAGGCCCAATGTCTATAGGTTAATACCGGACGATGCCTGAAAAGTGTAGCTAGTCTCATGTCAGTGGAGATGACACCCCAAGGTTTAGAATAATTCTCTTTAACTTGGTACGCTGTAGAGTGTGTGGAGATATATGTAAGATCAGGACATGTAAGAATTCTCATCATGCAGGCTTTATGGTTGATGCTGGTAAATAAAATGCATGCGACAGGAAAAAATAAGCTCACACATGGCACACTCATGATGCTGGCAGTAAAATATGCAATGCTGCATTGAGAAAATATGCCCAGAATAGCTGCTAATGAAAACTGCTCCCAAAGGAAGAGGCCCACTTCCCAGCACACATGCAAGCATATGCATTAATAGACATTCCCCCGTGCCCCGGTACACCATTCATACACGCTCTCATTCACCCATACACCCACATAACATACATTCTCATTCACATGTGCACCAAAACTACATACACTCTCTCATTCACACAAATATTTACAGATGCAAACCCTTGAATGCATGAACACACACTAACACACATGCATTATACATGCATGTTTTTCTTACCTGCAGCCCCGGTCCAATCTCTTCTCAGCCTCATGAGGCCTTAGGCTCCCACAATGGCCCTCCAGCTCCAGCACAGCACACAACAGAAACAAGGAAGCAGGGAGAACTTCCTGATTCCTACACATGCACAGTGTAGCTGGAGTGTCTCCATCAGGTTTCCCTTAGGTGCCTGAATATGCAGGGAGGTATAGGAACACCATCTGTGCACATTTGGCCATGCACCCCCAATGGACCAGGCAATTCTGGGGAAGCAATCTGCCCCAGCCGTGCATGGCTCACTGGGCATGAGCACTTGGGTATTTATTGGACTGTCAAATGGAAACTATGCTTGCCTTTAAGAGTTAAATCCTGCCCAGGACCTCTCTGAAGTGCTTATTGTTTTCACTCGCTAGCATGGCTTAATGGGTGGCTGGTCAGCGATCCGTCGCCCATTATGGACAAGCTGCTCCTGTTTTGTCTTTAAAGTTGAAGGTCCCCTTGGACATAGCTATCCTGCTATACATTATTTTTTTTTTAAATATCTCTAATTCAATTGTATAATATTGTATTATAGTGGCTTGTTTACCAATTCAATACATGCAAGTACAAATCTTGTTCTCTCTTCTCCAACCAAAGCCACGCGCATGGGTGTTAGAGGTGCTTTTGTCGAACTCACTTTTTATGTCTTACAGCTGTCTCTCTGAACACAGCCGATTCTTGGCTCTAACACATCCATCAAAAGGCTCAACTTTACCAGAACCCCTTCTGGATATCGGTAGTAGGGAATCCAATATGATTATCTGTTTTGTAGCCCCCACAATTCGGTGGAACTGTTGGGCATATCTCAAGGCAATCAGCCCCAGAACAATATTTATTGTAATACCACCACCACACTTGTAATGGCTTCCATGCAAGTTCTTCCGATGAATGACGCAATCTCTCAATCCATTTTTTAATTCTGGTCAAAGTCCTAACAACTATACATTTATCCTAACCAGGCACGTCATTTAAGGGTTGCCAGAGGTCACAAGAGCAACCTCTGTTTGTTGGTTTGCAACCTCTGGCCAATCCCTGCAACGCCCAGGGGGCCAGGGGTCATGGCTTATTTGAATGCACGCTGAAGCACGCAAGTTGCTGGGCTCCATATTATTTCAGCCCGCGCGTGAATGTAGCAGCCATCCCTGAGCCCACACTCGATGATACTTATATAACTTTGCCACTGCTGGCCCCCGCCATGCGTTGTGACGTTCTTCAGAGTAACTGACTCTTCAGTTAAGGTGAGGACAGTGGGGAGTGGAAATAATGACTGTGTTCACTGGTGTTGAGGAGCGGCCTCGGTCACTCATGACTAGGCAGGCCGGGCCTAGTGGTGGAAGAGATTAGCGCACACAGCCCAGCCACGCTTGTGGTAGACCAGTTCTAGATGTTCTGATCTCTTCAGACCTTCCCCTTTGTATCCCTCTCACCATTCTTCTCTCCTGGAGTGATCACTTTCTCTTTTCCTCCCAGCTTACCCTCTCTACCCCTCAGGTAAAGCCAACTCCAGCACTGCCACCCACCTTCTCGGTTATCCGACCTATGAAGCGTGTCAGTTAAGGCTTTCACTGCCACTTTCTCACCCCTCCTCCCCCTTTGGCTTACTCACACCCTGACACTGCCCTTTCCATGCTCCACTGTGCTATATCTGATACTCTCGATGTTCTTGCCCCTGTCATGAGGATCCACTTGAAGCCCAAAGCCAAGTGCAACTCCTGGTATGACTCAGACTTCATCACCCTCAAACACAAGTGCAGAGTGGCTGAGAGGAAATGGCGTGCTTCTTGTACATCCTCTGACAAACTGGCCTGATGCCTTCTCCAAAGGCAATACTGGCTCTCTGTCCGCACCAAGAAGAGAGCTCACATCCAGGCCCACATCTCTGCGTTATCTAACAACTCGGCCGAACTCTTTAAAATCTGCAAGGAACTGGCCAATCCTGCTGCAGTCTCTACCTCTCCTATCCCCTTCCAGGCCCTCTGCACGGCTCTGGTTTCTCATTTCATCTCTAAAACTCATGACATCCTGTCCTCTCTCTCTTCCTCTCCCCCTCCACCCTCTACTCCCTGCTCTTCCTCTGGACCTTCTTCGACCATCTCTCCTCCCTCCTTCTCTGCTTTTCTGCTGTTCTCCCCAGACAAGGTTTCTAGACAAGCCTGATCGATGAAAGTCTCGTCAAAACAGGTTCATCCCTGTTCCACCAAAACCATGAAGGGCACATTGACTCCCTGGCCCCTGCTCTGGCTGACTTCTGCAACCACTCCTTTCACCATTGGAGTCTTCCCTTCCCCCCTGAAGCACTCCCTTGTGCACCCTCTTCTTAAGAAACCCTCTGCCGACCTGTCTTGCCTGGCTATCACCCAATATCCATCACTCCTTTCCTGGGCAAACTCCTGGAAAAGCTGGCCATCTCCCAGCTTAATCTTCACACTGAATCTGTTGGTTGTTTCCATAACCATCAGTCTGGCTTCAGAGCTGCCAGAAACACGGAAACTGCTTTCCAGAACATCCATGAAGACCTGCTCTCCAACCTTGATTCCAACACCCCCTGCGTCCTCATCTTATTTGATCTCTCTTCTGCCTTTGGCACGGTCAACCATGCCATCCTGCTGAACCCGTCTCCGTGATAACCTGGGTATCACCGGTCAGGCCCTGGCTTGGCTGACTTCTTTCCTCTCTGATCGACCCTCCCAGGTCCAACTTGGGTCCTTCTTATCCTCTATCTCTATCTCTACCTGTGGTGTTCTCCAGGAGTCTAACCTCTCTCCCTGGCTGTTCAACGAAAACCTGGCCCTTCTTGTACACAGCATTGCCGCTCTCTGTCCCAACTTTCAGTGCTTGCGATGGCACTCAGCTCATTTTCAGGCTACCTTCAGCCACCTCTTCTTCTTCTCTCATCTCTGACTTTCTGTCTGCTATCCAGGAGTGGTGTGCTGCCAAGGATCTCTGCCTTAATGCCAGTAAGACTGAGATTTTCCTCATTGGCACACCCGCTCCCTCCTTTCCCGTCACTCTCTTTCCGGCCTTTCTTGGCCCTCTTCCTGCTCTCACCTGCGAGGCTAAAAACCTCGGGGATATCTTCGACTCAACACTCTTCTTCTCTCCTCACATCTCTGACATCTCTAAGAAGTCACACACCAGCGGCACCTCCTCAGAGGTATTATTCCTTTCCTCTCCTTCTCCCAGACTACCTCGACAGCCTCTTTCTAAATCTGCCTGCTTTTACTCTCCGTTCTCAGCAACTCGTCCAGAACAGGACTGCGAGACTTGTCCTTGGCCTTAAGTCCAGGGATCGTATCTCTACAGGACTTAAATCTCTGCACTGGCTCGCAGTGGCTGTGAGGATTAAGTTCAAAACCATTGAAGCTGATGCTACTTATGCGCGTACGCCCTCTGCATTGTCCACAAGGCCTTCTGGAGCCCGGGGCCTCAATACGTTCAACTCTCTCTTCCTAAATATCTTCCTTCTTGAGCTCTTCGCTCATCCGCCTCTAACTCCCTGAGGGTCAGTTGCTTCTCCAAGCAACAAGTTGGTGGTAGATCTCTTTCTTCCGCTGGGGCCTCCCTCTGGAACAGCCTCCCTGCCTCCCTGAAACTTGAGGAGGACCATCTCTGGTTCTGGAAGCAACTCAAAACCTTCCTCTATGCTTCTGCTTTCTCTCCTCCTCTCCCCTTCTGAACTCCTGGCTGAAACTGAAAATGCACTGGTCACCTGGCCACCCTCTGATCTCGGGCCCAGGTCTCCTCCCCCGCCGGTTGTACACCTGTACTGCCTCCCTGGCAGCCCCCGCACTTGTATCCCTACAGTCCCCTACCAGCATTTGACAACTGATGTCTGCACTTACCCTTGCACTTGCACCAGCTGGCCGCACTTTTTACTTATTGCTTTTTTAAATTCTATTTATTTTTTACTGTCAATCCCATGTACTGCACTGTCCCCTCCTTCTCCCTCCCCGCACTTTTCCCCTTCCCCTGCACTTGCGCAATCTCAATGACACCTTGCCTAGTAGGATCGTTGTCTCTGTCTTCCCTCTGTTCCACCTGCTTTGCCTCGTTGCGCCTTGAAACATGTGACTATAGGTGCATTATAAATGCCATATCATATCATATCAATCCAGTTGTTAAATTTGTCGAGGAAAAACTGGTAGACGAAGAGAGATTACCAATGGAATGGCTGGGTTTGGTGCTGGTTTGTCAACCTTGGAGGGGAGGGGGGGTTGGTTTGGCCTTGGCTTGCCTCAAGCTTGCAAAACTAAGTGCAGGACTTCATAGCAGCCAGCGAAAGACAAGGGCACTAACAGTTCAGGGGCAAAATATTGTCAACAAACAGATCAACTCGTCGTCTCCTGCTGCCTTCGCTGTGCTTGGGGGGCCCAGGGCTGACCTTCACCCTGCAAACGCTTGGCTGCTTTTTCGGAAGGACAGAGGGAGGGAGGAGGGCCGGGAGACAAGGGCAGCGTGCTAATGGCATGCGGGCAGAATGGCAATTCATGTGTTAACTACCTGCAATACAATGGCCTGGAAATGGAGGGATTTCGATTCTCTCATTCATTCCAACGCCCAATGTGACAGACGTACAATGGATTGCATCCTTGCAAATAGCAGTATGGTTCACTCGGGTTCAGCAACTTCTGCCATCCTTCTTCATTTAAAACCAAACCATCGCTGCTCCTAGATGCTTTTGCAGAGATTTCCAAAAACGGTATATTTAGTGCACAGAACGGCACCGGACTGCTTTCATCACGTTTGAGGGTGGTGAGCGAAAGTGCAGTCATGTGTACAAACACCACTCGCTGGAAGCTGACACTGTAACTTCAACTCCCTGTGTCCCCCGCGTGCACCCAGTGTCTGCATTCCACATCTTCCTCCGACTGATTGAATAGGATAGAAGCGCAAATCAGAAGTTGCTTTACATGTTTCTGTGAGACTTAAATTCTAATCGGCTGGCAGATCACCCCACCTTGACTGTTCGGCTGTTAGTAATGTTTCTTGAACAGGAAAGCAGACTTTGCTGCTGCTTCCTAGAGCACGCAGAGTGGGGGTGGGGGCTTAGTGATCAAACAAGCTATTGAAGACGATAAAGGGGGTAAGTTATCCATGTTACCTGTACCTGATCCATGTTTTGCTCCACTGTTCTGATGTACTGTTGGTCTTATATGTAAGGCGATTTGGATAAAGGCGCTATAGAAAGAACAATAAAAATACAAAATACAAAACAAATAAAGTTAGTTTAAGGTCAGATTGAGTCAGTATAGCATTATCATATATCTCCTTTGCCTCTGACCCCTCTATTAGCATAATACGTTTTAGTGGCCAATCCACAGTTAACCTTAAGGTGTGCCGGGGCCCCCTTCGTTGCTTAAATAGTATCACGCCAAATTAATTCACAGCAAGACTAGTTAGTACACAAATTATCATGTGCAGTTACTGTTAAACGGGAAATCATATTGTGCCTTCTTTTGATCTATAATGGCCTAAGCCTAGTCGCTCTGCGAAGAAAATCGTGTTGCAAAGTTCCGATTTTAGATCGACTTCGCCGCCATTTTAGAATCATCCGCCATTTTGATTTCTGTTCATATGTGATTCTCTGTTCTAAAATGGTGGACTGTGTTTCTAACTTGCATCCAAGCCTTAACAACCTTTGAATTCTGTTAATGGTTAGACTGTCCGAGGGCCGACTGTTTAGACTAGGTAATGAGACCTTGCACCAAGCATGACTTGTTGTCCTAGGATTGTCTGCGCTAACAAGCCTCATCCACGAATACACATCGAGGGCAATACTATGTAAATGTCGAGCGTGGACACTGGCAGAACTACATTGTGAAGGGATATGTACTAAGGCTCACTGCTAAATCCAGGAATACACTTCGCCATTGTAACTTGTTGGAAACACAAACCTATGTAATCCATGTGCTTATTATTGTGTGAGCTATATGTGAACTCGGCACAAACTCTAGACCGCAGATTATTAACCTGTAGAGGGGCTGGACAATATTGTAGGAGGTGTATAAAAATGCAAATGTTTAGATGTCCAGCTCTCTCCCTCCTCACTCTGACGGGCTGGTACTCATTGCGGGGTGTCGAGAGCCAGATAGCTATCTGTATCAGATCTGTGTTTCTTTGAAACTGTGCAGTATTAAACATCTGTGAATCTTTATAGCCCGTGTTTGGTGTATTTCCTTTTGTGGTACTCAGTCTCGATATTTCCTTGCTTTTACCGATGGCGCCCGAATAGGGACCCTCAGAATTGATGCCATCTCGTTGAAGTGTTGACGCGGGTATCAGACCGGTATCGGACGGTGAGAAAGGGGGCCCCTTCATGGATGAGACTCGATACCTCAACAGTACTGCACGACCCGATCCCTGGACGGTGAGTCCGCGGTCCGAGACAGGATCTTGACGAGGGTCCATATATCGAGGCGGGCAGTTTTGCCAAAATCACCAATCACGAGGGTCCTTAGTTGTCCTTTGTAATCCGATCGGACCTCCTTTAGTTCTTTGATCAGGTGAGTCGTGACCAGATTCTTTTTTATTTTTGTATTTTTTTTTTTTGTATTGGTTTGTTCAACCTTTAAAAGAGAAAAAAAAAAAATATATATATATATATATATATATATACAAGCTAACACATGCATCTCTCTCGTGTAGGTTCTTCTCATGGAAGTTCTCCTCTCCTCCATTCCACGCTCCTCAATAGTAAATGGTATCAGAGAAAGTCAGCCAGGCTTCCTTACGTCTTATACCATACTTGACTATGACTCTAGTTCTAGCCGAGTTTTTAAAAATTGTAGAAAGTCAATTAGGGCAAATAGAACTGCTCTGTTAAGTCCTTCACAGAGAACTTGCCACCACTCTTCAGTGTTCCTTGTACGATAGTGGTTAGTCACAGGGGCCAAGCAACAACCCCTTTGCTGCTCCAAAGACTGGCAAGACATAGTCAGATGTTTCAAGGTTTCCTTGGCATCATTACAGAATCGGCAATTGAAATTAAAGGTAGCTTGTTTTGACCTTGTTCCAATACGATCTCGTGTCGGGAACACATTCAATCTGAAGCGCATATACAGCGCTCTTGCATGTTGATTCGGGAGGCGCATTAGGTAGTTTGCACGATGGTCATATGCTTTGGCCTCACCTGGTACCTCAGCCATTGATGAAGAGCGCGCTCTTTGGTTACAAGTTTGGATCCAATCCAGTTTCCACAGATTTTTTTTGCAGCCTCTGGATTGTCCACTAGCAGAGCACAAGTGATGTTGTATTCTTCAAGCAAGTCTTGTGACAGCCGGTTCCATTTCGCAAAAATGGTATTTGCTTTTTCCAGGACGGGCCTGTGCAGGATGCCAAATTGGGGAGCCGGCTCCATCATTATTGTTTTACGATATAGACTCAGGAGATTCCATGCAACCCTAGCCTGCATCGAAATCAACCCCAGTTCATATAGTATACAAATAGTTGAGGTACCCTTTGGCAGTTTTAGCACACGTGACCAGAAGATGTTTTCTAAAGTATTCCAGAGATCATAGGAAGCCCCAAAAGCATTTTCCCCTCCATATATCAAAATGGGCACCACTTTCTGCTTGTAAAACAGGATAATTGGTTTTAGTGAAAATTTTCCGTATTTGTTGTTGATCAGGGAAGCTTGAGATGCCAACTGACGACACTTATTTTTAGCTACTTCAGCCCAAGGAGCATCGTTTCGACTTGCGCTAATTCGCATACCCAGATATGTCGAGTATTTAACGAGCTGGATCTTATCGTTAGCAATGTTCCAGGATGGTTTCTTACCCATGCTGCACAAACCTTGTAGATTTCCCAAGATCAAGATTTCGCTTTTTTGGGCATTGATAGACAGACCATTTGATGTTATATATGCATCTAATAAAGTAATTTTACGTTGAAACCCAACTGGGGTCTGATCTATCAATACAAGGTTGTCGGCGTATATCAGGTAATCAATAGGTGCACCATGTATTTTAGGGGGGAACGTATTTGCGCCAAAGAATATCTCTTGGATGTCTGATATGAATAAGTTAAAGATAGTAGCAGCCAAAGGACACCCCTGCTTTACGCCTTTATGTGTATTTATTTTGGCAGATAGCGTACCAGACATGTCAAGCCGAATCCTGATGGAAGTTTCCGTGTGCAGTTCACGGATTGCACTAACAAGACTCGACTGGCAGTTCCATTTGGCTAGTTTTTCCCACATCAACTCCCTATTTATGCTGTCAAATACTTGCGAAAGATCTATCATCGCTAGGTACAGCTTGGTGTTGAGTCTGAGGGTCTCCATCTTCAAGATGTTCAATATAAGTAGATTTAAACCGCAACCGACCCCCTTCACGAAGCCTGCTTGCCTGGGGTCTATGTGGTTAGAGTCTTTGGCCCATTTCAGAAGTTTCCGTTGAAGCAGTGTAGCGTATACTTTCCCCAGAACATCGAGGAGCGCTATGGGTCTGTAATTCTTCGGATTCGTGCGATCCCCTTTCTTGAATATTGGCACCACAACTGCACTCTTCCAAGACTTGGGGGTTGCACGAGCCAAGACAATCCGCTTGAATAAAGTGGCACAGAAGTCTGCCCCTAGCTCCGGATTGCGTTTGAGCGTATAGTTTGTTAGGCCGTCAGGCCCTGGGGCTCTAGATTCATGTACACTTTTAATTATCAAGAGGATATCTGTTCTCTCGAACTCCAGATCCCACTCTGTTGAAATTGGCGGAGCACAATTTGTCAGTGGGACTCCTTTGGTGAACAGGGCGGAGTAATGCTCTACCCATGCATCTTCAGTCACTGCAATGGCCTGGATGGCATTTTGAGGCGCTAGATTACTATTGATCAGTTTCCAAAATTGAGCCGATTTCTTTCCCTCCATTTTGAGTAACATATTCTCAGCGTCGTTTTGTAACATTATTGCTGCATGAGACTTGAGCCAATTCTTGTAATTTTGTTTAAGTTTCCTTATTTTTTGTTTTATGTTGTCATTCATGGGCCCCTTGAGCTTCCTTATTTCTTGTCTCATGAGTCTTTTCCGTTGCAAAACATAGACATCGAATTTATGTTTTGGTTTTAGTTCACAGTGGCGTAAGATGTGTTTATGTTCAGCGAAGTTCGGCAACAGCTGTTGATATTTGAGGCCTTTTGTGTCTCTCACAAAGTTGTATGTTATCTCCTCCACTTCCGTGTCCATGAGATTTAAGCAGATCCTACTGGACCCAGTGCCGACGACATGAGGCCAGCAAATGCTTGCATGTTTGTTCGAATTTTCAAGCGTAAACTGTACCATTTAGTGATCACTATGCGACATTTCAAGTACATCTAACTGAAGAACTCTTTTGTGAATATTTTCACTGACGAATATATAGTCTAGGATTGAGGTTTGTTTAGCGTTCTCCAGGTGGGCTTAGCTGGAATGTCTCCCACCGTGTTTCCATTTAGCATGTGCATTCCTCGAGCTTTCATTTCTATGCACCATCGGGATGCTTTGGGCGCTAGATGTCTTTTCTCGTTTAGGCATATGAGATTTAAGTCGCCACATAGGATCAAGTCAGGCGGCTGCGGCATTTCAAGAAGTCCATCAATCGTTGTTGATACTGTATCTGCAAACTCATTGGCTTCTTTTGCTTGATGGTTCCAATAGACATAAATAATGCATAATTTGTCAGTCTTGCAATTCACTCGAAGAGGTCCACATATTGTGGTTAGCTGAATGTAAGGCGACACGTTGGCTGATTCAACTATCCTAAGCCCCGAGGCCTTTCTGACAGCCATCAGTAGACCAGCCATAGGTCTACCCTTCGGTTGGCGTATCGCTGGATTGAAGGCAATTTCAAATCCTTCAAGTAACGGTGTTTCGCTTAACCATAATAAATAAGATCCAAGTTTTTTGCCCAAGGATTATTAAACAGGTGATGGAACCATCGAGTGTTCGAAGATGCCAATGTGCTGATGCTTCTTGGCTCCACGTCCTGGCGTTAGATGTTTGATACTTTATTTAAGGTGACTGCAAGCCAGGACCAGTCGGACACACTGTGTTTGGGATTAGCAGCTGGCGAGACATTTGTCATTAGTAGACTCTGGTTTCCCTTAATTGTGATCCTTATTGGTTTATCCTCAAGAGGCAACACCACACAATCCTCAGTCCAATCCTCAGTCAAGGGAAGATCCATTATTGGAGCCTTTGTTGTTGGGGCTGTTGGCCTCAATTCTTGCTTTTGATGTCGTTCGCAGGTTGTCTCTGGCTCAATTGTAGAGTTGTTCTCTTCTTTTGTGATCGCCGGCCGCGCACTAGGGTCAACCCTTAATATGTCAAACCCTAATGACATCAGCACAGGACCTGCGTCTAATAGAGCATCAGCAATCAGTTTTGACTGCAGATGTAGGATTACAGCATCATTTTTTTTTTCATTGAAAAAAATCGACAATTGTAAGTTCCTCGGAGGCGATTGATCTCAGACTTGGTATCAAATGACATAGCCAGATTACATTGTGGCGATTTAAGATTAAGTCGTCCGAGGATACAATACGTTCTAGTAAGAGGCGATGTAATCCTTGCTGGGAATTACTCATTGAAGGTCCCATCTTTTTCTCTCGAGATTGAACATTTCTTTTAGGAGGGCCTTGTCTGTTCCGATACTCTTTAGTATTACGGGACCAGGCAGGCACCAGACTTTCAGGGTTGTTAACCCTAGAGGTATTTTTTAGGGAAGGAATCACACAGACACTTTGCTCAGCCGGTAACATCTTGCTGTCCTGTTTGGATACAGGTTTACTGGGGCCTTGTGCGTCACGGGAGATGTTAAATTTTGCTTCCAACAATTTACATTTGTCTGTCAGAGTTAAGAATTTAGGGCAGTTGTCCTCGTTTCAAGTAGTACGGACACACTGAGGTTCGATCAATTGGCAAACTCTCATCAGACTTTTTTTGGCAATGGCGTGCTTGGGTCCTGCCAGGGTTGGACACACTGCAGGGATGATCGGTTTCATGACACTGTCCGGGACCGAGGTGACAGCCGGTTGTTGGTTATTCAATGAATTAAACGCTGACAGGACTTGACTCAGCAGTTTCTCTGCAGATGTGTCAGTCACCGCTACAGCTAGCACTGTAGGCAGAGGCAACTTTCCGGCGAGGGCCGTCTTTGCAGTGTCGAGACTGACCATCTTCGCTGTGTTAGGTTCAGAGGGATTCACAGGGGAAACCTCAGCAGCCACTGACGCTAATGCCACTGAGCCAGGCACTATCGACGTGGGAGCGTCGGTGGCGTTACAGGGCATCTCCACATCCTTGTAGGTTGATACATTCAGCAGCAAGTCAGAGATGTCGCTAATGCACGTGTGGGAGTCTTCCAAGTCTATCGGTAACTCCTTGGAGACTTTCACCGACTGCTTATTTTCAGTTGGTTTACTTTTTGAAAGCAGACCGGTTACTGCGACATTCACAGTTTTCAGGTTGCGTAGAAATTTTCGTGAGTTTGTGGCAGCTCTCTTTGCTTTCCATGCTGGTAAATTTCTCGTTTTCTTACTAGGGCCACTTGCAGCGTGTTCAGTACTTTTATTAGTTTTAAGTACTTCAGACAGGTTCTTAAAGTTGTCATATATCACAGCCGGAGGATCGGCTGAATCCAACAACACTCTAGGTCGAGATGCTGGCCCCATCTCCTGGCAAGGCGTGCTTGTAGAAGTTGACGGTGTTTGAGGGTTTAGTAGAGCTGGATTCGATGCATCCTGAGCCTCTATTACAGCTTTCGCAACACCACTTTTAGCTGTACAGTCAGGATCCATTTCCGGGATAATAACAGTCGGACTGAGGTCCACACTGCCAATTGGAGCAGCCGACCCAGCCTGTATCAGTGGAGCCGCTGCTAGAGGCTGTGGGCCAAGTGTGCATTCCGTGGGATCCAAGTTTTTTTTTGCTAATGGCAAAGGTCCCACAAGTTGCGGGATATTAGAAGCAATATTGTGATCTGGACTGGAACTCGGCCGAGGAGTGTCAGGAACTGAGGCTGGGCTACACTTCCAACACTTAGAAGCAATTAAGTGGCCGTTCAAGTGTGGTATCTTTTTGGAATATGTTCAAAGCTTCTTTGGCAACCTCAGCCAGCAGTTTTTTGTCAATGTTGGCGCTCTTTACATTGTCCAATAAAGCTGTGAAAATGTCGTCAGTCTTCTTATTTAGCTCTTGCAGAACCATCTTACCGCAAAGAGACTATTGCTCGATTTTGCCCATATTTGTTGTCAATATGTGTATAGCCGAGGCCATTTCTTTCAAGTTATCGTTGAGATGCTCATACATTTTAAGGAACGGTGCAATGGACATACACATGGAAGACATAATTAGCGCCTGTAAGTCTTGAGGAGATTGAGCAATTCTTGGAGCAGCATGCTCAGACTCACCACAACGCACACGTCTTTTTTTTACGAGAAACCCGTCGTCTGATCTTAGGAAAAGGTTGTTCCCATGACGGAGGAATCAGAGGATACCAACTGTAGCTCTTCTTCATTTGTTGACACAGATATTTCACTCTCACTTTGTTCACGTTACATTACTTCCATTGAGTTAGGTGCATTTACTTGATCATTCTGGTGCAAGCTTTTTGCTTTTTTGTTTTGGGAGCATCTAAGACTAGGTGAAATGCTTTCATCCATTCTTCGACGTTTAACGAGACAGCGGGCACTGTCCAGTTTCTGTGGTACAAATGTAGGCGAAGACGCCTTTTCAACGGGGAATGCTCTGGGCAGTGGATCTACAGTCAATATACTGTCCGTTGTTGAACCTATGTCGCATTTCCGTGTTCTTTGTTTATTCATGCGAGTGAGGTCGGCCAGTAGTTTGTTCACAAATGTCAAGTGAGTTTCTGCAGGCAAAATCAACTGCACCAACATTGACCCGGGGGGGAGCGGGGTCCCTTGGCAGGGGCGTACAGGAGTTGACCGCTAGATTTGTTTGCTGATCTAGCTCAAGGTCGTCAGTGCGTTTGAAGACTACATCATCATCTTCACAGTTGGAGCCACAAGCAGAGGCGCAATGAAAGTCTAAAAGTGTGGCTTCACCTACGGAACCCATTGTAGATATTGCACTGAAAAAACACCCATGAGGGAAGTCTCTGCCGGGAGATGAACTTGAGGCAATGTTTTTAAACGTGCAAATAATGCCATTACAACCAGTCACTGAGGGAGAAGAGTCCAGGTGACAGGGCACGGTACATGTTTGACTCGTGTCAGTCACTATAGCAGAGAGAGATTCAGCAACGGGTGCAGTACTTTCCGTGGCGCCTTGCCTGGAATCTCTCAGTGGCGTTACGCTACTGTTACTGAGGACGGCCACAATGTCGCTCGCGTGATTCTCACACCCCCCTGAAGCGGACAATCTAGTCAGTGCACAGCCTGTAGGTGCGACCTTACTTACAGCCGAAATGGACTGGGGGGAACAAGTCGGTGTGAGGAGTTTTGAGGGGGCGTTTTCAACACTTTTGCCATCATTGCCATCATTGTTGCCAGAAGAACCCCCCATACCAGCCCTCCTACAACTAGATGCAACTCTTGGTATTAGGTCACAAACGTTGATAACACTTACTTGGGACTCATCCAAGAGTTTGGCAAAGTCTTGAGGATGTGCCAGCTCAATAGTAAGAACACAGTCCAAGCCGGCGCATCAGTCGTGGACGGGAGACGATACAAACACCATGGACGCAGGTGTCAGAGGCGCCCCTACCTCCAAACGCCGTTGTGCACAAGTTTTGGCGGCAAGAACGACTTTCATTTCCGCGTAAACGTGAGCGGCCTACTTAAACTTCTTGGACTTCCTTCGACTCAACACCGGCTTCTACAGAAATTCCGCAGTTCCCAACGCCTTAATCGCCACCAGCGCCAAACAGCCACACAACAGCCAGTGGGCTTGTCTCCGACGGGCTTAGCGCCGCAAGGGTGGATGGCAGTGCTTTTTGAGGCTGGGATGGATCACGTGATGGGTCATGTGGTGTGCGCAAGCCCCGCCTCCTCAGCGCAGCGTCCTGGATGCTTGCACCTGCAAGAGCCCCGTTACAGCTCGCAGTGCAGGTCAGTTAAACAAAGTAAAAACTAATGTTATTCCCATTGGAAAGGATTCTTAAGTATCCTGATCATTTGATTTTGGCCTATTGTACTGGCGAGCACAATAAGCATGGTATTGGTAGTGTAGTGTTTAATGATACAAACTACACATGCTTTGGAACTTCAGTGGCCAACCAATGGTAGCTTTGAGATTCCTCGTACAGAATATTTAGAGTTTATATTGTTTAAGAAAAAAGCTAGACCTGTAGCATTCAATGTGTTACAAAACTGGAAGAAAGGAGCTATGCAGCAACTTCAAAGTAGAGAGAAACATGTGCGCCGACATATGTCCAACGCTGAGAAAGCGTTATTGTATGATCAAAGTAAACAGTCAGAGTCAGTTAGAAATATGGATAGGGCTTTTCAACTTGGCATTCAGAAAATATATCCGTCTAAAGATTTTCATGTGTCTGATGAATTAATTGACAAGCTTCTAAATGAACGAAGGCCTGGTGCCACTGGGCCACCTCCGTATGTTTCTATTCCTGTTGCTTTACCTCTTCCTGCTGTCGTTCCTCCTCCCGTGGTAGTTCCTGCTCCTCCTATCATTCCTCCTATTGATCCTCTTTCTCTGGTTATTGTTCTTCCTCCTATTGTTGCTCCTCCACCTATACCTCCGCCTTTGCCTACTGTTACGGGTCTGGTAGATTTGCCTTCTGCACCAGTGATAGCACCTTTGTTACTGATTGTACAAGATTCTTCTATTCTTTCTCTTCCAAGTGGTTCTGCTCCGGGAGCGGAATCAAAGATTGTAACTCACAATACTGTGTCTAAAGAGAGAAAACGTGATTTAACTGCATGGGCTAGACAGTGCATGGATAAGGGTGAACAATTTGATGTTTTTGCCACACTCTCTAATCTAGAAAGTTTTCCTGAGAAAAATGTTTTTATCGAAGGACTGGGAATTTATTTATCTGTAATGTGGAACAGACTGAATGATTTAGATCTCCCACAAGGGTAGAGGGATCTGAATGTTTTAGCATATTCAAGAGATACTGCGGAAAAAGTATATGAGCACGTTGAGAGGGTTTTTGAGTATAGAAGGGAGTTGAAAAGGTTACGGAATGAAGAAATTGATGGTGATAGTTTGAGCGCTATTTTTGTACAGAAACGGTTCCTTCCTCTTTGTAAGTCAATGAGTGAGGAAACATGAATTTGCTCAAAAGATGCAATTAGATGGATTTCAGACATTTCGATATCTCCCGTAGAAGTATATGACACGTATAATCAGTATACGCCAGAAATGCAGAGGAAAGTGATACAGGTTATGGTAGAATACCTGCAGGATGAATGTATAAAAAGAAAGATTTGTTATCCAGCAGAATTATTGAATATCTACAAGAGAGCTTTTTCGTTTGACACTCCTTCAGCTGCTTTAGCGCTCGACTTAGCTCTGTTGTTCAGTAAGCGTTCAGAGTTTCCTATCTCTCAGTTGCCTATGAGAGAGGTTCATCTGACATTTGTCCCAAAAGTTGAGATTCCAGCTAATGTCACAGTTTGTTCACGTCCCGTTCTCAGGACAGGAAGTGAACACCATTAGACAATCCATCCCAGATATTAGAAAGAATCCGACAGGGTTCTATAAAGAGATAGAATATGTCTTGCAGTCGTCAGTATTTACTCTGAGGGATATAGATTTGTTATTTCCTGTGCTCCTACCCATTGATTTGTGGAAACAAATCAGGACAGTAGATGATGCAGCAGGGTTACGGGACACATGGGATAATATAGTTAGACAAGATAGAGATAGACCAGCTGGCGAGAGACCGTCATGTGTAATACTGACTTTGCCCGATAGGGTAGTGACGAAACTGAAAGCCTTAATTCCTGAGAGAAGTATTGTCTGGGACAAACTTACTGCTTGTGTCCAAGGAAAGTCTGAGGGTGCTACCGAATTCTTTAATTGGTTTGAACAAGTGTTTTCAGATTTCAGTGGACAAGATTTGAGCACAGAGTCTGGAAAACGATTATTTGTAGACAAATTCGTGCGTGGATTGTTACCTGACATCCAGTCGCAAATTATGACCTCTGAGAGCGCTTGGCAAGCTAAGCCTTAGTCTGAAGTATTGCATATGACTCAGTATTATGAAAACCGAGTCAATAATGAAAAAGAGAGGATTGAAAAGAGAAAGGGAGACCTGAAAACTAAGGTTTTGTTGCAACAGATTGTTAGAGGCTCTAGAGGGGGTAGTACACAGTTTAGGGAACAGTATGTTCCACAAGGTAATGTGCCATTGGGTCCTGTACACGCGAACCAATGTGCTTATTGCAGACAAGAGGGTCATTGGCGAGCACAGTGCCTGATCTTCCAGCAGAGGTCAAATAACACATTTGGTACCATGGGTAGATGATCCAGAGGCCGGCCTGGGGCAGGGGGTCCCGGTAGAAGCCAGTTTTCCCAGAATTCACAGCCTTTTTCACAAGACAGTCAGTCACCGAGTGTGGATGATAGAAACATTTTTGATCATCCTTTTACTGCATATCTCTCTGAAGACCTTCCTTTTGATGATATATTGTTTCGCTAGGATTGCCCGAAGCAGGGTTTGGAACCCACGCCTATTCCCATTAATCAGAAAGGTCCCTAGGTTGAAATGATAGTGGGAAATAGGAAACATCTATTCTTGATAGACACAGGAGTGCACAAGTGTTCCACTGACCATTCACGGGTTCCAAACATTCCACTGTCAGGGCAAACCAATGTCTCTTTAGGGTTTTCTGATTCACCATTGGTTAGTCCGGTTTCTTCGCTGGTACCGATTACACTGGGTCCAGTCACGATCAGTTGACGATTTCACCGCAGCAACTTTCTGCCTCACAGTTCCTGACTAGACCTTTGCCGCCGGAATTTAGTGATGTTCCGGAGTGTTTATGGGTGATTGATGACAATGATGTTGGTGTTCTACAGATTGAGCCTGTTAAAATCATTTTGAAACAAGGAGTAAAGTTGCCACGTATTCCTCAGCATAAGATTTCGGTTGATGGTGAGCAAGCTTTGAAGTGTATAGTTTCCGATTTTGTACACCGTGGGGTAATTGAGGAAATTACAGGTAGCTTGTGCAATAGTTCGATTTTGCCTATGCATAAGAAAGGAGATAATGCAATTCCTTTTCGTTTTATCATTGATGTACGCGCTATCAATAAGATTGTTGCTCCACAATTTCCTATTGTGCCTGATGTAATGACGATATTAACTATGATCCCAGCTTCTGCTACTCATTTTAGTGTCGTAGATCTTAAAAATGCTTTCTTTAGAATTCCTATACACAAGGATAGCAGATACCTGTTTGCGTTCACCCTAGGGGGAAGTTCGTTTACATTCACCCGTGCGCCGCAGGGGTACACGGAAAGTCCGAGCATTTATAGTAGGGCTTTGAAAGAGCAGCTTGATACACTCGAGTTGCCTACCACTTGTACATTGCTTCAATACGTAGATGATCTTCTTTTAACTGCTGATTCAGAAAGTGCCTGTAAGGAGGGCACCATGTTGTTGCTTATTCAAATAGCAAAACATGGACATAAAGCTTCACTCAAAAGGTTTCAATATTGTCGACAGGATGTCACCTATTTAGGCTATCTCCTGTCAAAGGAGGGGAGAAGGTTGATGCCTGAATGGATTAAAATCATTTCTGGCATGTCTGTCCTAAATACACAGAAGGAAGTCAGAGCCTTGATAGGAATGGCTTCTTACTGTAGGCAGTGGATCCCCAATTTCTCACTAATGATTAAACCAATGTTGGCTTTGACAAAGAAGGGCATTTCTTTGCCATTGCCGTGGAACTTGGAACACCAGAAAGCTTTTGATCTGCTCAAGACTGCACTGTGTTCAGCACCAATTTTGGGCACACCAAATTATGAAAAGGCCTTTGAGTTGTATGTGCATGAACGTGATGGATGTGCTTTGGCTGTATTAACGCAGGAACATGGAGGGAAGAATAGGCCGTGCAGTTACTTTTCTTCCGCCTTTGATCCTGTTGCATGCGCTTTGCCGAGATGTCAGAGAGCTGTCGCTGCTGCGTCTGTAAAACAGAGCAAGGGTATGGTCCTAGGCCATGCTTTAACCTTGTTGGTACCTCACTCTGTAGATGTTCTATTAAATAGAACACAAACACAACACCTCACCTCCGCACGATTAACGAGATATGAATTGATCTTGTTTGCACTGCATATACAAATAAAGAGGTGTTGTGTATTGAATCCGGCTGCACTATTACCTTTCCCACAAGGTACTGCTTGCAGTGACGAAATGCCACATGGCTGCCTTTACACCACAGAACAAGAGACCAAAGGCAGGATCGATCTGAAAGATACACTTTTGAACGAGCCACAAGGGGAGCTGTTTTGCGATGGCTCCTGCTTCAAACTTCCGGATGGTACAACCACGGCTGCTTATGCCATCACCACACTAAGCACCATTGTGGAAACCAAGAAAATTTTGCATAACTCTGCGCATGCTGCAGAGATTATTGCATTGACTTGAGCTTGTGAACTTTCCGAAGGGCTTAGAGTAAACATATATACTGATAGTCAGTATGCTTTTGGGGTAGTTCACAACTTCGGTAGACTTTGGGCAGAACAAGGTTTCTTGACCTCACATGGAACGAATATTCAATATGGCTCCTTGATAGTGCGGTTACTTTCAGCGCTTGCACTTCCCACTCAGTTAGCAATCATGAAATGCGCAGCGCATCAGAAATCATAAATAATGTATGAAAAGGGAACGCTTTTGCTGACCAGATAGCCAAACAAACTGCTACTGATCTCTATTCAGATATGTACACTACAAGGGAAGCCACAAATGTCTGTACCATAGATGAAGGTATTGAATCTGTAAAGAATATCCAAGCCGATGCCACTTTAGAAGAAACTAAGCAATGGGCTGAGGGTTTGGCGAGGTTGGATGATGATGATGGGTGTTGGGTGGACAAGTTAGAGGGAAAGGATATTTCCTTGCTTTTACCGATGGCGCCCGAATAGGGACCCTCAAGATTGATGCCATCTCGTTGAAGTGTTGACGCGGGTATCAGACCGGTATCGGATGATGAGAAAGGGGGCCCCTTCATGGATGAGACTCGATACCTCAGTAGTACTGCACAACCTGATCCCTGGACGGTGAGCCCTGGTCCGAGACGGCATGTTGACGAGGGTCCATATATCGAGGCGGCAGTTTTTCTAAAATCAACAACCACGAGGGTCCTTTGTTGTTCTTCTTTTCCGATCGGATCTCCCTTAGTTCTTTGATCAGGTGAGTCAGGACCCGATTCTTAAGTATCCTGATAATTTGATTTTGGCGTATTGTCCTCGTGAGAATAATTATTGACCAGGTAAAACCAGGAATCTGATATGCCTGAGAAATTGTCTACCTGTTTCAGGGCATTATTCTGCAGAGACAGACAATCTTTGGTATTTAGCCGTCCGGCGCCACAGGAAGGGTCACCGGCGTGTACTATGTACAGTAAGCTTGGCATTGGTAGTATAGTGTTTAATGATATTTGACACAGACAAACTAGACATGCTTCCGAACTTCAGTGGCCAATCAATGGTAGCTTTGAGATTCCTCGTATAGAATATTTAGAATCTATATTGTTAAAGAAAAAAGCTAGACCTGCAGCACTTGATGTATTGCAAAATTGGAAAAAAGAAGCTATGCAGCAATTTAAAAGTAGAGAGAAACATGCGCGCCGACATATGTCCAATGCTGAGAAAGTGTAATTGTATGATCAAAGTAAACAGTCAGAGTCAGTTAGAAATATGGATAGGGCTTTTCAACTTGGCATTCAGAAGATATAGCCGTCTAAAGATTTTCATGTGTCTGATGAATTAATTGACAAACTTCTAAATGAACGAAGGCCTGGTGCCACTGCGCCACCTCCGTATGTACCTATTCCTGTTGCGTTACCTCTTCCTGCTGTCGTTCCTCCTCCCATAGCAATTCCTTCTCCTCCTATCGTTCCTCCTATTGCTCAGAAAGGTCCCTACGTTGAAATGATAGTGGGAAATAGGAAACATGTATTCTTGAAAGATACAGGAGCACAGAAGGGTTCCATTGTCCATTCACGGGTTCCAAACATTCCACTGTCAGGGCAAACCAATGTTTCTTTAGGGTTTTCTGGTACACCAGTGGTTAGTACGGTTTCTTCGCTGGTACCGATTACACTGGGTCCATTCACAGATCACTGTCCATTTCTTTTGACAACAAACTAAGGTGAGAATTTGTTGGGGTTGAATCTGTTGAAGGAATTAAATGCAGTAATTCATTGTTCTTTGGATGGAGTGCGTTTGACGATTTCACCACAGCAACTTTCTGCCTCACAGTTCCTGACTAGACCTTTGCCGCCGGAATTTAGTGACGTTCCGGAGTGTTTATGGGCGATTGATGACAATGATGTCGGTTTTTTACAGATTGAGCCTGTTAAAATCATTTTGACACAACGAGTAAAGTTGCCACATATTCCTCAGCATAAGATTTCAGTTGATGGTGAGCAAGCTTTGAAGTGTATAGTTTCCGATTTTGTACACCGTGGGGTAATTACAGGTAGCTTGTGCAATAGTCCGATTTTGCCTATGTATAAGAAAGGAGATAATGCAATTCCTTTTCGTTTTATCATTGATTTACGCGCTATCAATAAGATTGTTGCTCCACAATTTCCTATTGTGCCTGATGTAATGACGATATTAACTAGGATCCCAGCTTCTGCTACTCATTTTGTGTCGTAGATCTTAATAATGCTTTCTTTAGCATTCCTATACACAAGGATAGCAGATACCTGTTCGCGTTCACCTTAGGGGGACGCACGTTTACATTCACCCGTGCGCCACAAGGTTACACGGAAAGTCCGAGCATTTATAGTAGGGCATTGAAAGAGCAGCTTGATACACTCAAGTTGCCTACTACTTGTACATTGCTTCAGTACGTAGATGATCTTCTTTTAGCTGCTGATTCAGAAAGTGCCTGTAAGGAGGGCACCGTGTTGTTGCTTATTCACCTAGCAAAACATGGACATAAAGCTTAATTGAAAATATTTCAATATTGTCGACAGGAGGTCGCCTATTTAGGCTATCTCCTGTCAAAGGAGGGAAGAAGGTTGACGCCTGAACAGATTAAAATCATTTCTAGCATGTCCGTCCCAAATACACAGAAGGAAGTCAGAGCCTTGATAGGAATGGCTTCTTACTGTAGGCAGTGGATCCCCAATTTCTCACTAGTGATCAAACCAATGTTGGCTTTGACAAAGAAAGGCATTTCTTTTCCATTGCCATGGAACTTGGAGCACCAGGAAGCTTTTGATCTGCTCAAGACTGCATTGTGTTCAGCACCAGTTTTGGGCACACCAAATTATGAAAAGGCCTTTGAGTTGTATGTGCATGAATGTGCTTTGGCTGTATTAACGCAGGAACATGGAGTGAAGAATAGGCCGTGCGGGTACTTTTCTTCCGCCCTTGATCCTGTTGCATGCGCATTGCCGAGATGTCAGAGAGCTGTCGCTGCTGCTGCTGCGTCTGTAAAACAGAGCGAGGGTATGGTCCTAGGCCATACTTTAACCTTGTTGGTACCTCACTCTGTAGATGTTCTATCAAATAGAATGCAAACACAACACCTCACTTCCGCACGATTAACGAGGTATGAATTGATCTTGTTTGCACCGCATATACAAATCAAGCGGTGTTGTGTATTGAATCCGGCTGCACTATTCCCTTTCCCACAAGGTACTGCTTGCAATGACGAAATGTCACATGACTGCCTTTACACCACAGAACAAGAGACTAAAGGCAGGACTGATCTGAAAGATACACCTTTGAACGACACACAAGGGGAGCTGTTTTGCGATGGATCCTGCTTCAAACTTCCGGATGGTACATCCACGGCTGCTTATGCCATTACCTCACTAAGCACGATTGTGGAAACCAAAAGAATTTCACATAACTCCGCGCAGGCCGCAGAGATTATTGCATTGACTCGAGCTTGTGAACTTTCCGATGGGCTTAGAGTGAACATATATACTGATAGTCACTACAAGGGGAGCCACAAATGTTTGTACCATAGATGAAAGAATCGAATCTATAAAGAATATCCAAGCTGATGCCCCTTTAGAGGAAACTAAGCAATGAGCTGAGGGTTTGGCGAGGTTGGATGATGATGGATGTTGGGTGGATAACCTAGAGGGAAAATGGATGCTGCCAGATGCGTTCATTACTATGATGGTCGCAATGGCTCATGCCCCACCCACATCTGCGCTAGGAAGATTTGCAAAATGTTAGAAAGTGTCTGGGTGAACTATAACATCCTGAAAACAGCTGAGCATTTTGTCCAGAGTTGCATGATCTGTCTACAGCACAATATGGGGAACGGCACACCGACACCAAGGGGTAGTTTTGGTCCACCTTCTGTCCCCTTTGAAGTGATCCACTTTGACTTTATTGAAATGGAGCGTTGCAATAATTTTAAATTTGTTTTGGTTGTTATTTGTGCCTTTAGTAAATGGGTTGAAGCCTTTCCTGTAAAAGATGTCACAGCAATGACAACGGCGAAAACCATGCTTAAGGAATATTTTCCTAGGTTTGGTTTGCCAAGGGTCATCCTGGTTGGACAATGGTCCACATTTTATCGCTGCTGTAATTCTGCAGATATGCGCGGGATTACAGATCGATAAACGTTTCCATTCAGCTAGACATGCTCAGAGTGCTGGATTGGTAGAGAGACAATGGAATTTTAAAGAACAAGCTCACTAAGACGTGTGCCGGCACCAATTTCAAATGGCCGGACGCCTAAACGATAGTGTTACTTTCAATGCGCACCACTCCACAGACTAGGACTGGGCTCTCCCCATACGAGGTGGTAATGGGTAGGCCAGCTAACATTTGGAACCTCCCGAGAGCCAGGGCTCTAAGGGACATTGAGCATGTACTTCTTTCCGATTATTGTGACTGGTTAACTAAAAATCTGTATTTGATTTACCAACAGGTGCGAGAAGCCCTCCCAGCAAAATACGAGGGGCCAGGTTAGAGCATCTAACCTGGGTAGTGGGTGCTTATTAAGGCATTTGAGAGAGCATCCTGTCTCGCACCGTGGTGGAGAGGGCCACACCATGTCCTCCTGGCCACACAGACGGCGATACGGGTGGAAGGCAAGAAACACTGGATCCAATGCGTCGCATGTCAAGAGGATACCTTTCCCTTTGCCACACGACAAGGAGGACACAGAGAAACTTACCTGCTCTGCTCTCAACGATCACTCAACATTGAGCAGTACTGAGAGTGATTTGGAGACACTCCCTGAGCCTGCGGGGCCCGGGGAAACAGCTGCTTCATCTCCACACTCTCTTGCAGATGCTTTTGCACCGCTGTTAGGTTCTGCTGCAAATGTATCACTTCCATCAGGAAGCAACGACACGCTGTTCGCAGATTACACTGTACCAGGAGTCACAAGGTACAATCGGCGTCCACAGAGCTAGACTTACTGCATGGTTCGGCTGTGCCAACAAGGATAATAATCATAGGGCTTTTCCTTTGCCCCATCTTTTGCATCTGAAGGAAAGGAGATCACCAGCAAACGGACTACAGAGTTTTCGTTTCAAAGGACTGGCCAGCAAAGATAATGGACGACCAAATACATGGTCTTTTATAATGTATTGTTTTCTTGTAATCATGTTAACCGGTTTCACAATAGTAATTGCCTTAGGATTTCGGTATATGGAAGAAATACGTCCGCTCAAAACATTTTTGCCCACTGAAAATGTACCCACTGTATCTACGCCTTTCGTGCATCTGCACACTCTATCTCCTAGAAACTCTCAACACAGACAGAGTTACCACAATAACACATTATTGCTTATAATGAATGCAACACATGCCATTTTTAACAGGTCTAACTGTTGGGTCTGCTCTCATTTACCGCAACATGGAGACAATGGGTTGGGCTGGTATATTGATCCTTTGCCGCTAACTACTGCATGTTATGCTTCTCTAAGGGCACTATTCTTTGGTCGATGGAATGATAGCATCTCGGGGAACTTTGATGGAACGAATTTAAACGAGTTTGAAAGACGAGTTCTAATGCCCCTGGTATGCTCACTTTTCGCAAATAGGAGCAAGCTTAATGTTGCTTCCATTAGGCCTTCTGATAGACTGTCTGGACCTTTTCAATCTTTGATCTCTTTCAAGATAGCTCCTATAGGCAATAGGGATGCCACGCCACCTTCCTACACTGTTAATCACAGCCCCAACTCAGTTTCTTTCTGCATAAAGAGGAATGGTACTGAGTCAATGGGTGATTTCAAGGGTTGCACCAATGTTGCGAACTCGACCAGTGATGACAGACCTTTGTATGTAGGCGAACCTGTCTACTTCATTTGCGGTAATGAAGCTTTCCCATGGCTACCTAGGGATTGGCAGGGAACCTGTTATTTAGGAATTCTGTTGCCAGGGGTATTTATAGCTAGTACCACGGAAATCTCTAGGGCTCGTCCAAGGTGGGATGAGAATGGCGATACTCCTCCACAAATTCTGGGCGATGTAGCGAAATCTTTTTTTACCATTTTGGGGTCAGATTATGAATTCCGAGGATATCAGAAGACTAGCGAGAGTACTGGAGAAAACCATCAACCGGACCACTGACATACTGTATAACATGACTCTAGAGCAAAAGGCAATCAGATTAGTGGCACTACAGAACCGGATGGCATTAGACTGTCGGGGGGAAATTCTGCCAGGGTCGGACGGGCCGTCCGCAGACCTCCGGGCAGGGAGGCCCCAACTCCTCCCGTATATCCCAAAAGAGATAGAGTATGAGACACACGCAAGAAGCAAGGTGACTCTGCTGTTTATTAGACAAACGGCAGGGATGGGTCAAGGAGCGTACGCGTCCGTCCTGACACACACACAATCGTGGGGCTCGCAGGCCCTTTTTACCTTAGTGTGACGCGCTACTTGCGTCACTTGGAAAGTTTAGCAAAAAACCTATCTCCACTCTGGATTGGTTACTCGAGTGGTAGGGTTAGTATAGCGCACATATAGAGAACGGTGTTAGTGGTTGAGGGTTAGTCAGGTGGTATACCTGGGCTGTCCCTTCAATTTGATACATGAAAATTGTTACATGAAGACCTCTGAGGATTGGTCAATGTTAATGGCGTCAGTGATAAGAGCCCCATGTTCTGATTGGTCCGCTCGTGAGCCTCCCAGTCTGGGACTATCGCTGTTCCCAGCTCGCGGTGCACCTGTGATTTGCAACAATGTTTTAATATGGGTAGGTGTAAACAATGTGAGGATTTATTCATATGTTGGGAGGTCGACTACTCCCACTGCTGCAGATGTCCAATGAGTCTTTTAATTGTATCTGCCTGTGTCTTGAAACGTGGGATTCAGGCATCTCCTTCCTCCTGGGCTTGGCATCTTGTCAGGTTTGGCTTTGTCACGTGAGGTGGGACCATGTTTGAGGCAAAATTCAACATAATTAATATTGTTTTTCCTACTGTGTGCCTGGTTTATCTTGCAGGTGCGACCTTGGCGTTGGCTTGCAGCGTGCGAGATTGCAACATCGTGCCCTTGGCGGTGTGCTTTCGCCGGGCTCATTTTGCAGGGTCAGCAACCCAGTTCTTGCTCATTCAATGTTCATGGAAGCTTTTGCTTGCGGCCTACTTGGGCCTGGTGCATAGGTGGAACCGTTTGATGCAGAGCGCTTTAGGTTACGATATCATATTGCTCTATCCTCAGTATAGTGTCTCCGTTATATTCTTCATTATGATACATGGTTCTTAGAAGAAGCGTGAGCAAGCCTTTTTAGATAAGTTCATGATGCGTCTTGCATTTCTGCATTTTGAGAGCCTATGTGGAAAATAATAAAGATGCACGTCCGTGAGTGTGTCTGTCACCTACGTCATAGCACTGAGTATATTCTTCGTGTGGATTGGTGTGGGAGTGTCCGGTGTGTATATTTGCACAGGTGTGCTGACCGTTGGCTAGGTCGTCATGGCATCTCTAACGAAGTGTAGGTTTAGTCGAGTTGATCCGTGCCACAGGTGTCGGCATGGACAGGGCGGGCTGCTGGGCAGGTAGATGGGCACATCCGTATGTTCCTGTGCCAGCGTATTTGGTCGTCTGGTAGATAGGCAAACTCCTCTCGTGGCGGGTGTCTAGGCCGTGATCCTTTAGGCCAAGCGCGAGAGGGGAAGGGCGGGAGCCTGGTCTTCCATTCTCCCACTTCAGTCCCCCCTCTGGTCGACTTGTCGACCACAAACATATCCTTTTCTTTATCTCCTCTTACTCTCCATATTTTAGTTTTTCCTCCCAAATGTCCATAGTGGTTAACATGGTCTTCAAATGACCAATACATATATTCATAGGTTCCTCCAGGAGTGCAGTATACCCATTTCCCTATGTAGCTCCTTGGGTTTCTCTGGTTTTCGAGCTTCACAGATGGTGGGTCCAGGTGGTTGGTGATGATCTGGTTGCGCAACTTCTCTCTCTCTTTCATGATTGTGCCTGTGTGTTGGCCGTCATCTGTTGGCATCAAGAGGTGTATACCAACCATTTCGATCATCTCGTCTGTGGTGCGTGCCTTCCAGGCTTTCCAAAATTTTATTATGATCAGTGTAGCTTCAGCCAAAATAGTACATCCAACTATAATCTTCAGTCCATCTGACAGCCAAGATGGCATCCATGACCATAATATTGAAAACCAGCTCTCATCCTTTTTCACACCTTTACTTTCATCCATCATTTTTGAGTGCATCTGGGCCAATTGTGATACAGCTTCCGTGAGTGTACCATTGTCAGCATCGTTAGCAGGAATTAATGTGCAGCATGATTGTCCTATCTTTGCGCAAACTTCTCCTTCCATTGCTGTGAGGAGGTCCAGTACATATTTGTTCTGTAGTGCAACCATTCTTACTGCTCGCAATTCCTCTTTTATTGCGTTGAATCCATTTACTGTAGAGTTAATTGTCATCATTAGTTCCCACCTAGTTATCTGGAGCCATTTCGCGTTTGCGTAGGCCTGCAGTCCAGGATGTATTATTGAGGAGAAGAACATAGCCGCTCTGCTGAATAGTCTGTGTTCCGGCGGAATTGAGGTCAGTGCTGTTTCCGACCTTCCCCACAGGTAATTTCCTGTCAGAGGTTCTCCTTGTCTTTTCCTTCTGTTGAGGACAGTGTTGTTGCCGTTGCGTCTGTTCTCTGGCCCTTTCCGAGGCTGTGCAGATCTCTTCTTCCTTTTGTTCCCTTCATCCATCTTGGGGAAATTCGCCATATTCACATGCTTCTGGGGTACCACTAGTGATGGTACATTAACGTGTACTATAGTGCATACACCATTCCACAAAGGGGGCAGTGTGTGATACGCCTTGTCTCCACAGGCCCAGTAATGGTCCATTACTACTGCTGTTCCTGCTCCCCCCTCAGGTAACTCCATCACGCTTTCACAGTTGGTATTGTATCCTACATCCACCTCTCCTTTATGTTGGTAGCATACCTTAGGCGCAGTTAGCGGCAGTATTGTTATTGGGTCTTCATCCTTCTCCATCCACGTGAGCATGGGTACGTACTTGATCCAAGTCATCCAACATCTATGGTTATGTCCATCAATAGTTGAAATATTTTCTTTTGTTACCATGTTGCTGCCAACCACTCCTATGTCCCATTTGTTGTCCATGTATACCTTCCCTGTTATTATCATCAGTGGTCTTTCCCAACATCCGTTTTTACCAGGGACTTCAGTGGCGTACCAATCACATAGTAGGTACTGCAGTGTTACCTTCTTTGTTTCTCCTTTTTCAGGACCACTTGTTATGTATTTGAATCCTTCAGCATGTAAACTGCTCTTGTGGTAACTCAAATAAGTCTTGAGGAAGTTGTTTTCATATGGATATGTATCTCGTGTTTTCCACACCAGATGCACCACTGTCCCTTGAAATCTTCCTTTCGTCTGGAACAGTGCCAGGTATATTATACATTGTGCTATTTTTCCATCTATCTCCGTGGCAACAAATGTTCGAGAAGCGCTCATGGCGTATGGGATCAATGAGCAAACGTAGCAGCTGTCTTCTGTTGTCTGCTTACCTATGTGGGTCATGTGTTGATACCATATGTTGTTTGAGATGTGTGCTGAATCTTGTACGTAGTTGTCAATGCCTTTATTATCTGAGTATGTGCTGCGTTTAACTCTATTTTCCTTGTGTGGGATTTTACTAGTACCACCTGACATAACACCTGTTGCAGCTGGTGGTGGGGGTGTATTAGGTTTGGGTACAGCAATAATATTGATAGCATAGCTGTACTGCCATACAGAGGCAGCCAAGAACCCGGTGATCATTAAAATCCCTATCAATTTTATTACAAATGCTAATTTCACCTGCATTTTGCTCTTACCTTGCTGCAGTCCGGCAGCTTATTCTTGCGACGTTACAGTTGCCCGCCTGAAAATTCTTAATATGCTTGTTAGTAGTGTTAGTTGTCGTTTTTTAAGCTCTCCCTATCAGGTAGTCATTCAGTGCCCAGGCGAAGAGCTGTTCCCACGCCAATCTAAGTGATCTATCTCTTAGGGCAGGCAAGTATGGTTGGAGGTGGGGCATTGAATGTTCTATGGCCAAGAGGAATGCCGTGTAGTAGACACGTACCCTCCTTCTTTTAAGGTACGTTGGCCTTTTTACTTCATATACAAATTGGTGTGACAATTCTCCTAGGTAATTATCATCTGAGGGTACCATCTACTCCTGGGCAGTGAATTGGTTAGTTATCTACTTTCTTAACAGTACAATAATACGCTGTACCTGCATGTGCGAGAGAAAAGAAAGAGAACATTCAGGTGTTTACATGTGTATATGTGCAAAACAATGTCCTTCAGTTCAATTGTTACTACAGTGGGTAGGGGGTCAATGGGCAGAGGGTTTGGGGCTCAACTGGCGGAAGTCTCTTTACCCTTTGATCGTGTAACCATGGGGTGAGCGTTATGGGGATCACCCCTTTCTTTTCTAATAGTTGTCTCTGGGGAATCTGGGGGGTGGCAGGGTATGGGGACACTTAGGTCGATAGTTGTGGTAGAAGTCTCTTCCTCCGTTGGTGATGCTGTTGTTGTTCTTCCAGTGGCCCTGTCGGTGGTGCTGGGGCGGGTCTGAAGTTTGTAGATCTTTACGTCGTGTAGGTGGTTCCAGGCACATTTGTCCTGTAGCTTTACTGCTCTCGTTGATACCTCCTCTACCAGATGGGGGCCAGTGAATCGTGGACTGTTCCACTTTCTGTTGAAGTTGCGAAGTAGTACGTGGTCACCTTTAGCAACTTTGCACAGTCTTTCCTTTTCCAATTCTTTATCCACGTCTTCTTGTTGATCGCTGTTAGACCCGCCCCGCGTGCGCTTGAGCTGTTGAGACACAAACACTACACTAGTAATCAAAGAAGACACATATTGGTACATTTCATCACCAAGGACACTCGCAGTACTCTCGTGGTCGGTAAATGCTCTTGATGTTGGTGTTGGGGAAGGCGCATTTGACGTCCGGTAACCACCTCGTGAGGGGTTAGGTGGTGGTCGGAACCTGGTCTATTCCTTAGCTCAAATAGGGCTAATGGAAGGCAATACAACCAACTCTTCTTTGTTGTTTGTTGTATTTTTGCAATTGCCTCCTTTAATAGGCCATTCAGGCGTTCACATATACCGTTGGCCTGTGGGTGGTATGCACATGCAAATTTATGCTTGATGTTCAGCAAGGATGTGATATGTTGGAACATTTCGTTTGCGAAATGTGGGCCATTGTCTGACCTCAGTACCTCGCACACTCCCCACCTGGGGAAGACCTCCCTCACTAGGAATTTAGCTGCTCTAAATGCATCTGGGTGTGAACAGGGCCCTGCTTCAATCCACCTCGAGAATGGGCATACTACTACAATCATATACCTATTTCCTTGACATACGTTGATCATATCAACATAGTCAATATGGAGATGCCGGAAAGGTCCCTCTGTCCGGGGTATAGTACCTCTTATCACCTTCAGAGTGTGACCGGCCGTAAACTGTTGACATGTGAGACAATTGCTGATAAAATTTGACACATGAGAATTTAACACGGGGCAGAACCAGTCTTCCCTAATTCGTGCTGCAATTACTTCCTTGCCTGTGTGGGCTGGGTAATGTAGTTGGCTCAGGGCGGTGTTCAATAGTGGCAGTGGTATTACAATCTTTCCAGTGTCACCCTGGCGCCATAGTGCGTCGGTTGGTGACATTGTGCATCCTCTTTTTAGCCATATTTCTTTTTCGGCCATTGGTGCAGCCGCTTGTAGCTCCATAATCTGTGTGGCTGGGAGATGGGTGTACCCTTCTCTCATCAACATCTCCTTAGCCATTCCCCTCCCTCTCCCTCTCTGTGACTCTGGGGGGTTCCGTATCTCACCAAAGTATGCAGCATACTTCGCATGTGCGTCTGCTGCTGCATTCCCTTTTGAGATGTGGTCTTCACCATTGGTGTGTGCGGTGCATTTGACCAAAGCTAATTCTTGGGGGTCATTTATTGCTTCAATTAGTTCAGCCAATAGGAGGGCATGTTGCACTGGAGTGCCATCAGCTCTCCTAAACCCTCTTCTTCTCCATTTCGACAGCCCTGAGTGGACAGTGGATGTAACATATGCGCTGTCGGAATATATGGTCACTCGTTTGTCAAAGCTTTCCTTCAACGCCAAGATAAGTGCAACTAATTTCGCTGCTTGAGCGGAATAATGCTGTGGTAGTTGTACACATCTCATTGCCACACACACCGGTACCTCCATCATTTTTACCACTGCTGCCCCAGTCCTCCTTATACCATCCCTTTGGTCGATAGTTGATGACCCATCAATGAACAAGAGCTCACCTCCCTCTAGTGCGTTTTCTTCAACCTTTCTAGTACATGAGTACATTTCAGTTATTTGCGTACAGTCGTGGGCATAATCTCCCTCCTCAATTACTTCTGCTAGGAACCTTGCAGGGTTGACCGTGCTACATCTAACAATTGATAGTTCAGCTCTGGATAAAATGATCTCATAACCTGATGCCCTTTGCATGGTTAGGGTGGACTTAGGTTTATTCAATATCGCAAATAGTGCATGTTCCACAAACAGTGTAGTTGGGCATCCCATGGTGATTGCTGATGCTTTCTCTACCGCAAAAGCAGCTGCGGCGAGACCTTGTTCGCAAGGGAAGTGACCTAACATCACAGGATCTAAGTGGCCGCTGTAAAATGCTACTGGTTTGTAGCCCATGCTTGTTTTTTGAGCCAACACTGCTTTCATTACTGCTGAGTCGCAATGTGAAAATATAAAAAATTGTCGCTCATAGTCTGGGGATGCCAGTACCGGAGCAGTTGATATCGCATCTTTCAATTCATCAAAAGCCTCTTTCATTTCCATTGTCCACCCCAACTTTTTCTCCCCTTTATTAGCTTCCTTTAACGCCTCAAGCAGGGGTCCTATGTATGAACTGTAATCAAATACCCATGCTCTACAGTAGTTGCACAGACCCAGGAACTGCTGCAGTTCCCTCACTGTTTGTGGCACTGGTGTGTTTGAAATGGCCTGTGCTCTTTGTGGTGCAATCTTTCTTCCATGTTGGGATATGAGCTGACCAATGTAAAGTACCTGTTCTTGACAGTACTGTAACTTTTCCATGTCTACCTTGTAACCTTTCTCAGCCAATATTGTCAACATCTTTAATGAGTCCTCTCTGCGTGTTCTTTCGTTTGTACTGCAAATTATTATGTCATCGACATACTGCAGCACTGTGCTTTCCACTTCAATGTTACCCAAATCCATCTGTATTACTCTGTTGAAAATTGAGGGTGATTCGCAATACCCTTGTGGCAATCTGGTGTGTTTCCACTTTGTGTTTCTGTAAGTGAAGCTTGTCAGATCTTGTGAGTCTGGGTGCAATGGTATTGAGAAGAATGCATTTTTAAGGTCGATCACTGTAAATCGTGATGCTTCTGCTGGAATGCCACACAATATTGTGGCCGGGTTTGCTGCTATGGGGTATTCTGCTTCTACTATGTTGTTCAAGGGCCTGAGATCTTGTATGAAGCGCCAAGATCCCCCTTTAGCCTTGCGCACTGGGTATACAGACGTGTTACATGGTGATTCTGAGGGGACCAATATGCCATTATTTATAAGGGCCGTTATGGTTTCATATATGCCCTCATCTGCCTCTTTTGATAGTGGGTACTGTTTCACTCTGGGGAGTATTGCACCTTTTTTCAATTTTATCCTTACTCCCCCTATACTTTTTATGCACCCCACGTCATAGGGGCTAGTAGTCCACAATGATGTGGGTACCTTTGTCATATCCTCCTTAAAGAAGGGAACTGGGGTGGATGTGGGTGACTCAAGTGCCATTGCAATTTTCTGTGCTACTTGTTTGTACGCCACTCTTAGCCATATTTCCACACTCATCATAAACACCATTTCACCTTCCTCCTTTTCTTCTGGGAACAGCTCCTCATCTGACACCTGGGTGAGTCTACAACCTTCTGCTAGTGCTATCACTGCCCTCCATGCTCTTCCTTCTCTGTCTTGGGCATGTACAGCAATGTAATCAGCTGTTGCTATAATGCTCTCAATGTCCACTGGAACCACCTTTCCTTCTGGTTCATTGACTGGTGTTTCTGGTCTGAACAAATAGGCTGCTGGCCTCCTCCAGATTTTTCCCTCTATTCCTGGCATCCATGCAAATGCCATCTCTGTCCCGCAGTATGCTTGCATAATCTGTCGTGCTGTGAGCATGTTAATCCCTGGAGTAGAGCAAATTATGCCGTCCTCAGTAAAGGAGATCGTCATATTCAACCTGTTCATTATGTCTCTCCCCAGTATATTTACTGGTGAGGCACTATAATATAAAAGTGGAACTGACATGTCATAATCTCCTATAGATAAGGGAATGTTATCAGTAAAAGGAACCAACCCTCTAGCCCCATAGAATCCTTGGGTGTTCATGGCTTCGCCTGACATCTTAAATTTGCCTTCCCTTATGCAAGACCGGGTCGCCCCGGTGTCAACAAGGAATGATAATTTTTTGTCACCTGTCGTTACCTCTATGCGTGTTTCCTCCGCACTATTAGGTGTTACTGACAGGATGGGACACACCAAGGCCGTCTGTGGGCTGTCCTATTGAGGGTACAACGATTGACCATTTCCTGTGTAAGGGTTGTGTCCCAGGACCGTCACCCTACCCAGTTGTGTTTGTTGTACTTGGGGTTGTTGTGTTATCGCTACCTGTTGTTGTGGCAGTGAATGTGTCTGTGGCTGTTGTTGTGTTATTAGTTGTTGCTGTTCATTTCCCTGTTGCAACGTCTGCTGTTGCTGTATGCCCTGCTGTTCCTGTGTGGGCCTTGGTTGTCCCTGTTCACTCCATGATGGTGTTCCTGGTCTTACTCTACACGTGCGTGACATGTGCCCTAATAATCCACAACTCCAACACACCGGTGGTTCCCTACTCTGCCATGGAAAGCTCCCTGTGTTGTCCTGGTATACTGGTTGACCTGTGGGGTAGGAATTTCTAAGTCCTCCCACCTGCTGTTGTGTGTTATATCCGTATCCTCTCCCTCTCATAATTCCTCCTCTCCCCCTGTTGTAATTATAATACCCAGCTCCTGGCATTGAGTATCCTCCTCCCATGTTGGTCGTGTATGGTTGGAGTGGCGGCACCTGTTGTGTTATAGTCTGTGAAGGTGGTATTTGGGAGGGATCTTGTGCAGCCACTACTTGTGTGGGGCTTTGGGTCATTGTTGCAGGCGTAGTTATTAGTGCCCCTTCCATTGTGTATTTAGTGAGTTTTTTCTGTACTAGTTTAGCCTCTTCCATTTTCCTGTCCTCTTCCTTTTGTTTCATTTTTCCTTGCCATGTCCTGCAATGATGCACTATTGTCAGTTGTATTTATGGCCATGCCTTTGCTTCCATTCCCACTACTTTCTTCAGTTGTTTCTGAACTCCTTCTGGGAGCCCTTGTACTAGTATATGATAAAATATTGCTGGTGTTTTGTCCCATTGTTCTCTAGTTTCCATGCGCCACTCTTGGATTTCCTGGATATAATCAACAGGATCTTCGTTCTCACGCATCTTGCGTGAGGTAATTGCTCCTATGTCTGATGTGTCTAGGTACTGTACCCTCAGTGCCTGCCACAGTGCATGTCTGCAGTTTGCGAATGGTGCCCCATCGTGCGATGTGTTTACTATTGTTACCCCAGGGAATCCCGCTCTCTTCCAAATGTCATCCGCTGCATCCCCTAATTTCGATATTAGAAGGCCCTTTACATGTCCCACTGCCAGTTTCTGTCCTGCGGTGTGTTTTTCCATTTCATATATCCACTTACCCGCACCTCCACTTAATGATGGGAGCCTGCACTTTATATTTTCTTTGTCTGTATGCTTCCAAGGGACATACTGTGGTCTAACCCCTCCCCTCTCCAGAAGTGGCATTAAGTTATGTCTCGTTTTACCCTTTGTGTTCTATAAAATCGAGTCCTCACACCCTTCCTCTTCTTCCCTCTCTTCTACATCGTCAATTTCGTCCGTATTTCCCCTGCTCGTAACTCTTTCTTCTCCATCCTTTCCCCTTCTTCCATCATTTCCTGTATTTAATGGGGGCGTGTGCATTCGTCCTTCCTGCCTGCGTCTAGGGAGGTCTCTAAGCCGACATGCATAGGGTGTCAGTTCGTCTGTGAAGGGCGCAAGTTTTATTTACGTAACGAGCGTGAGGTGGTTGAGCATGTAGGGTGGGATGGGAGAGGGCGTGATGGGGACGGTGCAGCCTCATGTGTCTGTCTTTCCGCTATTCCTTGCTCTTCCTCCTCACTTCTCTCCAGTTCATCCTTTCTCCTACGGATCCTTGGTGAGTCTGTGTTGGTCCGGGTGATGTATAGTTTATCTAGGCTTTCCCTTTCACTGTTTCTTCCTTCCTTCTCCACTCCTTCCTCTTCTTCACTACAAAAGTCAGTCATAAACGGCACCCCCCACTCGGTCTTTTTCCCCTTGATTGTTACTGTTTTTAAGTCTATTAGGTCCAGTTCTCCTTGTTCTCCTTTATCAACCGCTCCCCTTTGCGCTGATGTTGTTGCTACTTCTGTGTCTCTATATACATCCCCCCATACTTCACTCTCCCTTCTCCTATCTTCTCTTTCTCCTTCATTTCTCTCCTCCATCTCCCTACCATTTTCCTCCCTTTTCCTTTTTAATTCCTCCATTACGTCACTACTCACCTGTTCCAATATCCTTTCATCCTATTTCTTCCTTTCCCATCTCACCCTCTCCCTTTGTAATATACTCTCTATCACCCTCCCTTCTTCGTATTTCTTAGTCGTTTCTGATAGTAATCTCCTCTTCCACATTGCCATTTCTCTTTCTTTCTCTTCTTCTTCCCTTTTCTTTTCTCGCAGCACTGCTCTTGATACCCTTTCTGCTGCTGCTTTTACCCGTTCAGCTTCTCTTCTTTGCTCCTCAGTTCGTTCCCTTATTTTTTCCAATTCGTTCTTACCTTCTTTCCTTTTCCTCGCCCTCTCTCTTTCCTCCCTCTCGAGCTGTTTGATCAGTTCATTCTGCTCATCCCTTAACTCTGCTAGTCGCTCCTCCAAAATCTCTTCCTTTTGTCGTAACAGCTCTTCCCCTCTCATTCCACTGTCCCTGGTATTATCCTCGTCTGTTTTCCTTATTACCTCCTTCTCTTCTCCTGTTAATGACCCTCGTAATTTTATTAGTATCTGTGCAGCTACCCACTCATCATTTCCTATTTCCACAGTTTGTTCTTCTCCAGTCCTCCCCTCCCCTGCTGGCATCTTCCTATGAGCCACATATGGTGGAGGGCTGTATGCCAGGTTCGAGTATCCCTCAGCCGCCCTTAACTGACCTCTTTCTATTTCTCCTAATTCTCTTAAAGGGTACAACCCCCCTCCCTCTGTTTTTACTCCCTTTGCTAGGGGTATATCGTTGCTCGGTTCCTTTTTTATTTCATTTGATTTATTATTCTTTTCTCCTCCCTCTTGTCCGTTCCCCGTGTTCTTTGGGTCTTCACTCCCCTTTTTCCCATCCTCTCCTTCCTCCTTAATCTCTTTTTCTTCCGGTATTTCCCCCACAGTGAACATTCCATTTGGTCCTGCTCGGGACCCTTGGAACATCCTCCATAAGTTAAACACCTCCACGTGGTTTGCCAACTTTTTCCCTTTGTATGTATTATGCAGATGGTTTAATAGTGAATGTTGGGCATATGAATCGAAGCTACCATTAGGCGGCCATGGTGTTATCATTTTGTTGTCCGTCCCCTGGGTCCATTCGATGCTATACTTAATCAGTTTCTCCCTATGGGGTGACAGTGTGGTACATATGTGTTGTAGTGGGGTAGTGAGGGTGTTCCCCCACCCTCCCGATCCTGTCCCGTGTGACATAGTAGCGCTCCACTTGTTACCCTTCCCCTATTTGGTAGCGGTTATCTCACTAGCAGTTTACAATATACAGCCTTATATCGTTACCTGGCCCCGTAAGTTTGGGGACTTGCGATAGTCCGCTAAGGAAAATTATTAAAATATAGTATTTACATTTGTATATTTTCTTCTTTCTTTCTTCCTTTACACGACACCCTTATGGCCCCCTGCGGCCGAGGCGCACGTAGCCCCCTGCGGCTGCGTACCCCTTATGACGTTCTTATACAGTCGTCCTATTTTCACTTGCTCCTCCTCCTTCTTCTACACTTGCCGTGGCCGGCGTTCTCCGTGCGCCGCCACGTCCCCCGTTTCGCCTTTCCTTGATCAATTCATGACCGTTTATCTCCGTTCCCACTCCCTTACCACAGTTCTCTTCCCCACCACTCTCAGAAGGAAAGATGCCTTGTGCTCGGGATATCCTATGAAAGCCCTATTGGTGACGTCACCGATCTCTTCGAGCTACTGGTAAATTCTTCATATATTCTTTAAGTTCAAAATACACGTGCAATCTACCCCCGTTAACCTCACAGCTGTCTTTCTGTCACTCCTGGAACAAGGTAATCAATAATATAATCGGACTGCGCACGCTGCGTCGCCTCGCGTGTTATACGCCCCTCGACAGGAGGTCTTAACCAGCCAATTATCTTCCGTATTGGGCAACTGACTAGCTACCGCCTACAGGGAAACGTCATCTACCTATTGAGTTTCTTGCTCGAACAATAGGGATCCTCATCTACTCATTGATCAATAAATGCCAAATCGTAGGAAACCACACACACACACACCCTTACACGTAGTCGCGACCTAGGCCAATCAGTGTCTACGAGCGGCCGCACGTGATGTTTTCGTGCTCCACCCCCCTCTCTCGCGTAACGTAACCGATTGCTCTCGCACTCGTTCGGCTACCATTCATTTCATTGCCAACACTAAATTGTCAAAACCTTCGCCGCGCACCTGTGCAACACCTCCCACCTCCTGTATTTAATTCCTCCCCCCTCCCTCACAATTTCACATTGCTTGTTGTGCGTGGCATGCTCACCAAGTTATCTTGATGCGGGGCCGCTCGACTGCGTGCACCCCTCCAAGCGGCTCGCCACCTCCCCTCATCTGGACCACGTCTGGACACTCGCCAACCGCGAGCGGGATACTTCTCAACCGGCTCCCGAAGGCCAATATCCGGATTGCGCTGTCCGGTCTTCTCGCAGTTCCGCGATAGTCCTGTAGTCCTGTAGTCCTCAGAAGGGGGCAACGGCAGAGGGGGCCGCGCCGCCGGGCCTCCTCGCAACAGTAGTACCTGGAAAAAAGTAAAAATAAAAAAGCAGATCTTAAACAGATCTCAGCAGTGCCTCCAACTTGTCGGGGGGAAATTCTGCCGGGGTCGGCCGGGCCGTCCGCAGACCTCCGGGCGGGGAGGCCCCAACTCCTCCCGTATATCCCAAAAGAGATAGAGTATGAGACACACGCAAGAAGCAAGGTGACTCTGCTGTTTATTAGACAAACGGCAGGGGGGTCAAGGAGCGTACGCGTCCGTCCTGACACACACACAATCATGGGGCTCGCAGGCCCTTTTTACCTTAGTGTGACGCGCTACTTGCGTCACTTGGAAAGTTTAGCAAAAAACCTATCTCCACTCTGGATTGGTTACTCGAGTGGTAGGGTTAGTATAGCGCACATATAGAGAACCGTGTTAGTGGTTGAGGGTTAGTCAGGTGGTATACCTGGGCTGTCCCTTCAATTTGATACATGAAAATTGTTACATGAAGACCTCTGAGGATTGGTCAATGTTAATGGCGTCAGTGATAAGAGCCCCATGTTCTGATTGGTCCGCTCGCGAGCCTCCCAGTCTGGGACTATCGCTGTTCCCAGCTCGCGGTGCACCTGTGATTTGCAACAATGTTTTAATATGGGTAGGTGTAAACAATGTGAGGATTTATTCATATGTTGGGAGGTCGACTACTCCCACTGCTGCAGATGTCCAATGAGTCTTTTAATTGTATCTGCCTGTGTCTTGAAACGTGGGATTCAGGCGTCTCCTTCCTCCTGGGCTTGGCATCTTGTCAGGTTTGGCTTTGTCACGTGAGGTGGGACCGTGTTTGAGGCAAAATTCAACATAATATTGTTTTTCCTACTGTGTGCCTGGTTTATCTTGCAGGTGCGACCTTGGCGTTGGCTTGCAGCGTGTGAGATTGCAACATCGTGCCCTTGGCGGTGTGCTTTCGCCGGGCTCATTTTGCAGGGTCAGCAACCCAGTTCTTGCTCATTCAATGTTCATGGAAGCTTTTGCTTGCGGCCTACTTGGGCATGGTGCATAGGTGGAACCGTTTGATGCAGAGCGCTTTAGGTTACGATATCATATTGCTCTATCCTCAGTATCGTGTCTCCGTTATATTCTTCATTATGATACATGGTTCTTAGAAGAAGCGTGAGCAAGCCTTTTTAGATAAGTTCATGATGCGTCTTGCGTTTCTGCATTTTGAGAGCCTATGTGGAAAATAATAAAGATGCACATCCGTGAGTGTGTCTGTCGCCTACGCCATAGCACTGAGTATATTCTTCGTGTGGATTGGTGTGGGAGTGTCCGGTGTGTATATTTGCACAGGTGTGCTGACCGTTGGCTAGGTCGTCATGGCATCTCTAACGACGTGTAGGTTTAGTCGAGTTCATCCGTGCCGCAGGTGTCGGCATGGACAGGGTGGGCTGCTGGGCAGGTAGATGGGCACATCCGTATGTATCCGTAAGCAACTATCACAAAGAGAACTGTTTTGTATTCAACAATTGGATGCCATGAATGAAGACTACTACCTTGGACCTTTTCTTTAATAACTTTATCTCTCGATGGTACCCATCCTCAAGAGGGAATTGTCCATTCAACATTTGGATATATGAAGACTGCTACCATGACTTGCTTTGACTAACCTATTATTCATTGCAATTAAATCTATAAAAGACTGTCCAATTAGGGTTTGAACATTGTTTAACACATTACTTTTTATTTATTTTTAATTCACACAGTTTATACAAACTTTTGAAATATAAAACTCCAAAACAACAAATCACAATATAGACTAATTCTACAAACACATTTCCAAATATTCTTTAAAAAGTAGAGAGAAAGAAGAGAAAAAGGAGAAACAAAACTATTAACACTGAATCTCATCTGCTGTAGTCTAAGTTCACTTTTGTTAATGGACGTCTGACACCGACTCCAGCATCTTTTGCAGCTGTTCTAGGAACCTCATAAGTGCCAGCGTTAGTGATTTGGATTCGCTGTTATGCATTTGCCTCCCCCAATCGTCCTCGTTATAAGTCAGGCATTTGTCCAACTCTTTCCCCAGGAATTTTCCACATAGGTCTCTTAGGCTGCGGCAAGAGAGGACTAAATGTTTTAGGTTTTCCTCCACACTTAAGCAGAATCTGCAGCTTGTATTTCCCGACTGGATCATTCGTCTATGACTTAGAATTTCTTTAGTTTCGAAAAGATTTAATCAAAATTTCATATAAAGCCTTCTTAGATGGTTACATGGTGCAACAATCATGTATTTGGGAAGGGTGTTGAGTTTTTCTGCTTCGCTTGGTGAATTTTTCATACATTGATAATTTGATCTTTTCTCACCAGTTTCGATCCAGTCAATTTCCAGCAACTATTTCTTTACTGCATTGGGGCTATTCCATAGTGTTTTTTCATCTGTGCCCAGCTGAATCAGGATGTCTTTGCATTGCTGTCTCCATTCTGTTAGTGCAGTTTTCCTTAGCACTTTCCGCTCTGTTAGAACTTCAAAGGGTGGTAAATCTGCTTCTTCGTTGGTCTTTCTGAATATTGTTAACTTGTTCCAGATTAGTCTTGCATTCAGAGTAGAGACACCCACTTCATACAATATGCAGGCAGTTGGACAGCTTTATGGAATCTGTAGAATTCGCTTCCAGAAGGAGCCCTCACATCTTGCCCAGATCTTTGAATCACAACCAAACATGTTTTCGGCTCTGTAGGTTAGTATAGGACTAACCTTACTCAGATAAAATTTTCTTACCGGGATGTAAGAACATTTTCCATATTTTTTTTGCAGTATTATTCCCTGTGATGTTAGTTGTTTACAATTGCTTAGGAGTTTTTTCTTCATTGGTTTGTCATTTATACTGGAGTTCACTATTGTTCCTATGTATCGCATGTATGGAACTTTGTTCAATTTCTTTGATCCTAGGGCCCAGCTTGACCTGTTTTTACCTGGTAACCTACCCCATTTATTTTCCAGGACTTGAATTTCAGATTTCGCTACATTAATGTCTAACCGTAGGTCCTCCATAAAAGTTTTTAATGAAGTCAGTTTTCTTTGTAGGCCAATGGGTGTAAGATCTAGAAAGGCCATGTCATCAGCATAAAGGATGTGATTTACGTGGGTTCCGTGCACCATAGGAGGAAATGACAACACTCTCTAGAGCTAAGCCATCTTCCGATATGTAGAAATTAAAGAGAGTTTCCCCAAAGGGGCATCCTTGCTTCACTCCCCTTTCTGCTGGTATGGGATTTGTTAAATGTCCCCATCTATCCAGATGAATCAGGCTGACAGCACACCCTCTTTCTTTGAGTTTTGTCCATAGCGTTTCACGATCAACACCATCGAATGCGTTCGCCATGTCGATAAATGCTAAGTAGACTTTTTGACTTGTTTTAATTGCATCTATTTTCAACAGGTTTAGTATGAGGAGATTTAGACTGCAACCTACTCCTTTGACGAAGCCAGACTGTCAAACATCAAAGATCTTCTGCCTTCTTATCCATTTCGTCCATTGGGTAAGCAGCACTCTTGCAAAGATTTTCCCCACCACATCCAGAAGGGCTATTGGCCGATAATTCACTGGATTGGTGCGGATACGCTTTTTAAATATTGGGACTATGATCCCGGATTTCCAGGTTGATGGGATACGTCCTTCTTTAATTATATTTTGAAATAGGATGTCACAAAATTCAGTCCGCTCATCGATGTTATTTTTCAAGCCGGCATTTGAGAGGCCATCAGGCCCAGCTGCTCTAGAGGAGCTACTTTTTTGGATACATGATCGAATGTCATCTCGATCGATATTAAGTTCCCACGGATTACTTTTTTGCAGAGTCGGACAAGTTGATTTTTTTTACTTTTTTGAATAAGTGCGTGTAATGTCTTTCCCAGTCTTTTTCATTCACCATGTTCGTAAGGACTGCAGTCTCCGGATTCTCTGACTCATTTATTATTGTCCAAAAGCCTGTTGAATTTCTTTGATTCAATGCATTCAGCATTACCTCAGCATCTCTTTGTTCGAGCGTGGCTCTGTGAGCTTTACACCATTTATTAAAACAGTTTTTTGCTTTTCTTGTCGTACATTTACAATCAGGGTCCACAGAGGCATGGATTCTTCTTAATTCTTTCCTGAGCTCTCTTTTTTTATGTGCGACTTGAGGGTCGTACTTGTGCCTTTGAGTAAGTGGATTTGTTTTGGGCATTGTTTCTCTTTACTCTGTACATTTCAAACAAAAGATGATATTCTTCGAATCCGTCAAGTTTTGATAATTTTTTGGTCTCATAATTTTGGTTACTGCTATGACGTCATTATTTCTTAGTCGCAGTCTATTGTGTCCAGGTTCTACGGCAATTTGTTAGTGCCACTGCTTGCGTTGTTGAGGTTTCTTTCGCTTCCACTCGATGTTGACTACATTATGTTCACTTTGTTTGGTCTGTGTCAGTTGAAGGAGTGATATTTCCTGCGCCATTCCTTCAGATACAAAAATATAATCTATTATAGATTTTTGGGGGCCTCTTTCCCAAGTCAGCTCGGTGGTATGTCTCCCATTATAGATCCATTCAGCATTGCCAAATTCCTGTTCATCATTTCCTCAAGCCATCTTTCGCTTTTCAACCTCTCCTTATGGTTTGCCTCTACTTTAGCTCGCTCCACTTCTATCAGCTTCATGTTAAAGTCTCCACATAATATCATTTGGGCATTTGGGTCTCCTATAAAGATGTTATCAATAGAGTCTAGAAGATCATCCTCAAATTTTTGGTGGGTTGCTGGAATTGTGTTCCAATAGTCATTTACCACATAGAGTATTTCTGATGTGGACTTCGAGGACTCTGATAGTTCGAGGCACGCCAACTGGAGGTACAGTGACATAATCTGGGGTGACTTAATCCGTAACCCGCAGTTTCATTTGACGAGGATTAGTTGGCCTGACATTGGACGGCCCTTTTTTTTGGTAATTGCTGGATTTATGGCGTCGTCAAAGCCCTCAACACATGGAGTTCTCGCTAACCATGTTTTAAACATAATATGTCAGCCGTCACTAGGATTTCCGAGAGGGACTTAAGGAGATGCGTAAACCCTCTTGTGTTCCAGGTGGCTAGCACAACATTATTAAGTTGGTCTCTGCATTAACTCTTAGGTGAAGCATTTAGAGATTTTGCAATCCATGCCCAGCGGTTTGTTTCGTCTTCCTCTTTCTTGGCTTCCTCAGTCAAGGATAAATCTGTTTTTCTACACATTGTGTTCTCTACAGTTATTTTGATTTACTTTTGTCTTATTTCTTCATTTGACATTGAGGTTTGAGAGATAACCTCTTCAACGGTTGCATTTGCGTTCTCTAAATTGGCAGTTTGCTCTTTCATCAGTGATAAGTTGTTGCACACTTTTGCCTTTTCATTTTTATTTACAGAGTTTAGTTCCTTGGATTTGGGGTACTCATTACTCGCCAGGGCGTTATCAGCCTCGTACACTTGATATCCTGCGTCCAACAGTTGTCTCTCACACATCATCACAGCTTGTGCATCTTTCTTGTCACCAATGTGTAGCAGGACAAATTTTCAATTCATGTCATCGATATTCTCCACATAGTCAATTCTTGAACTTTTTATTTGTCTCAGAACAGGAAGCGATTGAAACAGCTGCAGTATGGTATACCTGTTCAGCGACGCATCATTTTTCTTGAACTCAATTCTTTCGATCAGAATTCTGTATAGCTGTGTTACGTGTGGAACATACAGAATCGGGGGGGACGGGGCTAGTTTGGAACCTGACGGTCTACCACCTTCGTCTTTTTATAGGATGCCTCGTTTTCAGTCTCGTGGGCGTTCAGCTTGTCTTTTCGGATCTCATTGCTGGTGCTGCTTTTAGGTTGGTCTTCATTTTGCACTTGTGACCTAACTTTGGTTTTGAATAACTTAGTCTCCATGTTATGCAAACTTAACTGACGTTTTTCTTCTAATGTGAGGAAGGGTTGAATCGACACCTCCTTCTCAGTTTCATTCAAGTTTTTGTTGCAATTTTTTTTTTTGGCGTCTGGGGCCACGAGATCACTCTTTTCTTCTTAAAGCTCGCCTCACTTTGTGTTTCCCCATTCTTGGGCTGCAACTTTGAAGGATTCAGACCACAGTCATTCTCTGGACTGCTGGCTTTTGTCTCCTTTCTCTGCTTTGGAGTGGCCGGTTTTGCTTCCTCTTCTTCGTCATCTTCTGGACTACTGTAGGTCGACATATTCAGCAACTCTTCGGTCTCATCCTCTTCATCTTGAATCACTAGAATTTCTTTGCTCTCCCTCATCAATCCACCATCCTTCACTCCACTATCCTTTGATTCTTTGCTGGTTGGTTCTATTAAATTCCCCCCAGCTTTGTTTTTTGTGTGTACTGTGTTGTTGAGGGTAATATTTAGAGCTTTTATATTTCTGAAGAAGTTAGCAGAATTTCGAGAGTTTTAATTCTTTTGTGCTTGCATATTTTTTGTTTTCTTCTTGCATTTACCTTGCTTCATTTCACTGTCCAAGCTTTTATTTGTCCTTTGAGCGGTAAATAGCGTTTTGGGCTTTTCAAACATGTCGAACCATTCTCCATCTTTCTTATTCGCTACGGAAGGTGCAGACTTGTTTTTCGATGGTACCGTCTGGGCATCAGAGAGTTCTGGCATTACAGCGTGGTCAGCCTCCGGATGTTGCTCCACCTCCTATTCTTTTGAGTTTACCGGATCACCCAACGGCTCTTCAGTGACAGACACTTTTCCCTGTTCACCAGGCCCGGCGGGGCCCACTATCAGCGCCCCTGCTTCTTTCTTACACTCCTTCACCTGGCTGTTCTCTCGCGCGGGGCTGATCGTTAGTTCTTTCTCATAACAGCAGTTCTGCTGTGAGTTTTTCTTTATCATTTCCGCCATCTCTAAGGGGTGATGCTTTTTTGTTTGGAGACGTTTTGTGTTTTCAGGTTCGTCCAGGTCGTTCACTAGACCAGTGGGAGGCCGATTATCGGCCAGTGTTTGTTTTAAGTCAGCCCCACCCCTTCCATCTTGTTCATTTTGCAGAAGTGAGAGAGCTTGTCTAATGACTTCAGCAAGGAGCCTTTTATCTTCCGATTTATTTTTTAATGACTCTTTCAGTGCTATTAAGGAGATGTCATTGCCTCTTCTGGTCATCGTAATTTGTGACATCATCTCCACCATGTCTTCTTCTAGTTTTACTATTTTTGAATTAAGTAGAGCCACCAGAGTCGTTTGATCACGTAAGTTCTCATTTAGATTTTCAAACAGTATTGTCAGTGGAGCCACTGCTATTGAGGTTGGAAACATCAGTATTTGGCTTAGCTCATACATTACTTTCTCTATTAAGGCGTGCATTGTTTGTTGACATCTTAATCCCTTCAAACGTTGGATTTTTAGCCCTGTTGGATCTTATTTCTTTTTACCAATGGACTATCTTCATCATCTGAGTCAGAGGAAGAGGACGTCTCGATCTCTTCTCATTCTTTCTGTGGCGTTTGATGTGCAAACTCCTCGTCACTTCCATTTATGCTCGTTTTTTCCCAGCCCTTAAAGCGTTTGTATGAGCAGCTAGCCTCGATCTCTGAGCTTGCTGCATGCCAAGCCCTTTTTTGGGAGGTCAGGATTTCTTCATTTCTTGCCTCAAAGGACGGCGTATTCAATTCGAGTCTCATCACTTCACTGAGACTCTTGTTCCTATAGTGCATTTCCAAGGACATGGGCCTAGTTCTTCCACATGATGTTGAGCTGTATACTCTCATGGGTTGCGCTATTTTGGAATTCAGAGCCGCTAGATCTTTTATCACTTGGTCCGCAATTACTAATGAGTTGCAACAGCAGGGGGGCTGAGAATGGTTTGGTGCAGCAGTTCCGTCATTCCAGGAGTCTAGGTGCTTCCATACTTCATCTAGACCTTCTGTCATAGATGTTAGACCTGTTGATTCAGGTATTAGTTCAAGGCGTTGTGCGTCAACTGACACTTGGCTTGCCTTTGGGATCTGGCCCCTATTTATTGCGTTGGTAGTTGGCTTTTTTTGCTGCTCCGGCTTGTGCATCGCGACGACCCTCATCCATGCCAGTAGTTTTAATGGGTGGACTTGCCCTCTCGTTGGTTCAGTGTTCAAAGATTGGCTCTGAGGAGCTGCGTTGGGGCTTTCACTCATCGAGCTTTAGTTGGCAGATGTTAAGTGTTCTACGGGCAACCTAGCATCCAGTGGCCCCTTAACAGTTTTGTTCATCTCTATGCTTGCGGCACTGCAGCTATTGTTAGCTTTTATCCCTTTTAACACTTTTAGCACTTCTAAGTCCACCTCCACATTGCGGGCCATTGCCACATTCCCAGTTTGTTCACTTTTGTCTCCGTGAGGTAGTAGGTTTGTGCGGGGCTCGAGTGCAGCGTTTAAGGGCTCGTAGGCGCTGCAGTACTCACCGTTCCACGGCATGCTCCACGGAAAGCCGTTGTCTTTATTCACGCCCGCTCACTCCTGTCAGGAGAGGTAACTGTTCCGTGGGGTATGGGGGGCAGTGTATTAGGGCAGAACACGTGACTTCCGAGGAGCATGCGGAAAGCCCTGGTGCATGCATCGACTCGGTCTCAGTCACAGACTTATTGCAAGAACTCCCCAGCTGCCCAAGTACCTTCCCCGCCTCCCCCTCTACATCTCCTTCCCTTTTGCTTCCGTTCTCTCCAATCTTTCGCATTGGTGTGATATCAATTACTTGTGATGCTTGGTGTGATGCTCGGTGTGTGGGGTCTGCCGCAGAGGTTCCATCTGAAGTCACAGCGGGATTATCAGCGGAGAGCATTATTAGACTTTCTCCGCTTCGCGGCTTGACACCCACACAACCGCTCTGTTTTTGGCAATGGGGCGTGGCTTCCATCAGGACACGTTTAACCTGAGCATGAGTCACAGGGATTCCAGTCCTCATACTCGTCAAATTGCATAGTCAAAGTCAAGTGTGCCACCACAGCCCCCAAGGCTCACAGGGAACACAGGTAACACACTCCAGCCACACTCCACTACGCTCTGCGGAGTGCTGGGGGTTTTGAAGAAAAGCTGCACCTTTCCACAATGGAGGCTGAAAAAAGACTGTAGAAAGTCACCACTAGGCAGCCCACTCCACAGTTAACACACTCCAGCCACACTCCCTACACATTACTTTGAACCAAGACAAATCAATGTGCCTAATTATCAAATATATCACCACATAGGAGGTTATAAAATCTTTATATTTTTTTTAATAAGGTCATGCTATGCTGTGGGGACAACTCCAGCTCATCCCCCCTTTTTTTTCTAAAAAACAAAAAAAAATGTCCTTGCAGAATTATTATTTTATCATACCATCTTTATGCCAAAAAAATGTCTTTTTGAAAGAATATGTCTTAATACTCAGTGTTGTCTACCCATTGAAGATTTTACACCCATATATATGAAGTAGTAACTTGAACTAACACTGGATGTGTAATAGACTCCTATATCTAGTATTGTGCTATCACCAACGACGTTTCTTGGATATGTTACCCCAGGTCTATACCTTCCTTCAAAGTTTTCCAAGACAGGATCAAATGATAGGCTAATGACCCCTTGTGATGGTCCATGATCTACTTCTATTCACAGATATTTTCCACAACCTATTATTTTACAACTGTGGTGAAATTAGTACACAGCTGTTACTCTAATATTACTGTAAGCATTTAACACTACAATGTCACTGGCAGGCACAACACATCTCCTACCTTTGAGACTCACAGTAACTCGTACGCAGTCACAACCATGTAACTACACTGCATACTTATCCTCACCATTTTTTTCTACTTTTGTTGAAAATGATGTCACCCATCCGAACGGAGACATAGTGTTGACTTTTGTAACCACTGCCCCTATACAGGTTCAGTATACTTACTTACCTTTTTAAATAGAGACATCTGTCAATTTAACCTATATGTTTTTCACGTCACATGCGCGTTTGCGAGTGACGTCATTAAACAGTTAATATTCCCTGAACAGAGATACCAGCTCTTGAATCTTCAGCCCCTATATAAGGTAAGGTCCTGGCAACTCATTTGCCTTTTCAATTTGGGACATTTTGTTATTTCAAATCCTATGTCCAAAACACGTCACTTACACGTCCACGAGTGACGCCACTCAACAGCAAATATTCCCTGAAACCAGTATTTTCATTTGCAGCCTACTGCGTTACTCGCGCAAGCGCGAGTGATACTACAACACAGTGTTGACGTGTGTGACATCACCCGCGTCACTTCATATAAAAACAGCCACGATTTACAAAATAACAGACACGGCTCCTGCCTCCTCAGTCCACTAACCAGCTTCTCCACAGGACATATGTAAAGACAAGCAAAGGAAGTAAGGACACTTTCACCCATGAGCAGCCATCAAATTATTAGATAACAACAAGATACTTAACTTATTACATCTTCAACAGGAAAGGTTTTCCTCAGAGCTGAGACACCATATAGACTTCCATTGCAGTTAATTTCTGAACCTAGCATTACTGACCTGATACTTCTCCACTTGGATCAGAAGGATGCTTATCTTGAGTAAGTTGCAAACCATTCTTCTTGGATATAAGCCTTTCTATTAGCTATTCTCTAGTCCGAATCTCTTCATCCCAATTCTCCTTCCAGTCTTTAATGCTGATGAACTCATCTGGAAAGGAATCAGTCAATGAATACCTACCAGCAGAGACTTTGGTATTGGACCTGCATACTAGCCTCACTTTTTCCGGCACACCGGATACTTACACCTACCCACAAAATATAGACGGGGTAAGATTTTTTAGCTCAATTTTAATTCATTACTGTCTTTTATTAACATAAGGACTCTATAGATTTGACACACATGTGTCACCTTCATAGGTCGTACAAATTACTCCATCCAATCTACTCTGATAGGCTGAACACCTCTACTGGTTCCTACAAAATGGGAAGGAGAAAAAGCATATTTCCCTTCCTTTTTTGGTACGCATCCAGTATATATATTTAACTGTCCAGCTATGGCTACTGAGATAAGCATTATTGAGACAGGACCAATGGAATCAATTGTGATGTAGGATAGAATTTCCCAAGACTGCTGTGTTTTTAGACAACTGGAACCAAAGTCTTTGTAATATGATCAAATGCAATGCTTTTTGAGTAATCAAATTTTAGAGAGTTGAAGCAATGTTTATCGATTAATATTCTCAATTACTTAATCTAAATGTTTCCTTTTTTTCATAGAAATGTATGTGAAAACGAATGTATGCCCCTGATGAAGAGTGATATAAACTCGAAACGCGTTGGGCAAACCCACATCATTAGTACAAAAAAAAAACTGTATATCGAAAATGTATTCCAAAGTTGTCAAGTATAATTTTATGGCTCTTTTTTGCCTTTAATACAATATAATATAAATGTTGAAAATGTGTATTGCATAATAACCAGCAAATAGAAGGTTGTAATCCATTTGGGTTTTTTCTTCTAGGTGGGCTCCAGATTAGTTACTTATCCTTCAAATTCTAAAACAACATTTAGGCCTAGTACTTATTGACAGTGTGCATGGGATGCGTTTTCCTATTTAGGAAATAACATATTGCTGTTGGACCTCCCTAGATGGCATTTCTGCTTTCTTTTAAAAGTAGTCACTGTGCTCTGTTTTGGAAGAGTCTCATTCCCCTCTCCCCCTGGGACACCATTGGGGCAACGCCACGGTTTGAAGCCCACTGCTGTAGAAGAATAGGACACATGGAAAGAGTAGATGGAAAGAGAAGGAGGTGCCAAACAAATGTCAAGATAAGCTAATACAGACTGATAGGAGGAGGAGATGGGTGATGATTGCGGTAGCTTGGGAATGTGAAACTCCAAAAGTGAGTATTGTTTATTAATATTTCATAAGGTGAGAAATGGTTTCAAATGTGCCCATGGACAAAGGTCAGTTTAGTTCAGGACAGTTTGAATTTAAGCCATCATAAATCATAGTGTATGGCTTTGTGGTGAATTTGAGAAATGCTCAAACAATGACTTGAAGGATGTAGGTTCATGTTGTCTAAGAAAGCATGTAATGTCTCGGACAAGCCATATGAGTCAGGAGTAGCCTTGTCCAGGATGGACCTTGTGAAAGGATAAAGTGAATGGAACGATAGGGTAAGGAGTTTAAAATAGAGGTCCCATTATGACAGGGGATTGGGCATGCCATTGATTGCACCCTAGCAGAATGAAGTAGGTATCTAATCCAATTGTCAATTGTGTGGGTTTTGTGAAAGGAGCACCTACAATACCTTACATTAAATAAAAGTTTACCTAAAAGAGGTGCGTAGTTGTTCTCCTTTATCCCGAGAACATATTTAGAAATATATCAAGGACTATGAATTTTATGTTCTCATTTTTTGTACTAGATTGGAACCATTATCTGGACTATTTTGGACATCGGGTATTTTGAAAACATGTATACATGCCAATTTAATTGTCTTGGGATGAAAATATATAAATGACAGTTATAAAATGTGTGAAGGATTAGTCAATGAGTGATTTCTTTATATTATTTTAGTCAAAGGTGATTGTTTATAGGCAGTTTCCTCATGTATGCGTGACTCTGCTCTGATATATGTTTATGTGGGACCTTTTGTACATGAGTATGGGAGCAACCAGGGTTTTATGGCTTTCTTGAAAGCTGGAAAATGTTTAATGTAGCAGACGTTCGGATGGAGTTCCAGATTTGAAGACCTATGGTGGAAAAGCAGGAGCCCCCTCCCCCATGTACTTTTTAGGAAAAGTTGAAACGGCCAAGTCTATGTGCGAGGATGATCTTCGGACACTGGTGGGCCTCATCACGACTTCAGCAGTAACCCTTAAATCCGGCGGTAGCGCTATTACCACCGGATTTAAGGGTCCGCCGAAACAGGGCTTCAGCGGATTTCGCCCCAGCTCTTGGCTGGGGGGAAATCCGCCGAAAATTCGCGCTCTTACCGCTGGCGGGAAATCCGCCGGTGGTAAGAGCGCGAATTTTCCCCATTGAGCCCAATGGGGAATGGGGACTTCCAAGTCCGCCCAGCTTGTGATACCGCGCTATTAGCGCCGGGGGCTATGGCGGTCACGCTAATAGCCCCCGTGCTAATAGCGTTAGCATTACCACCGAGGTCGTGATCAGGCCCACTGTTAGTAGAGCATATTTTTACTTTTGACTGGAGGAATGTAGGCTTTCTCCCCTGAATCACATTTAAAGTAATGCACAGCACTATAGATGTAGTTCTACGGCCTACTGAAAGCTATTGTATTGCGGTTAGAGTCAGGGAAATATATCATGTTCACCTCAATTTTAAGAGTAGAAGGATCACTGCATTTTTCACTCTTGGAAGTAGATAAACTGGAACCTGAGAACAGCTGTTAGCATAGGATAATCTCAATAGGATAATGGTCTTGATATCGGTGTCTTTTTGTGAGATGGCCGCAGTATTGTCTGCACACTGCTTTAATACAGGGCCCTACAATCAATTCTGAGTCCATCATTAGTCCCAGATTCTTAAGTATGGGGGACAGCACCAGAGAAATAGTCTAGTTCTGCAAATTGAATGGAAGACAATAGCAGAGGGAATGATTGCTAGTAACCATGATCTTTGTTTTTTACGGGTTGAGGAGCAAATGTTTAGCCGCCACCTACTGGTTGATGTAGACGATACACCGAGTCATCTTGGTCTTAGGAATTTTGATAATATGTTATGTATCATCGGAATAATTATGACAAGAGAAATCCTGCCACCCACCAATTATCACAGGACACCAGGAATTGAATGTAATGTACTGTATCCAAGTCCAGTGCGGAAAGGGACAAGACCACTGTGCAGTACCTCAGGAGCTTTAGAAAGCTCACAAAGAAAGGAGGTTAGTCATTTGAAGCTTTTGCACATCAATCTCTAAAGAACTTGAATGGATGGGCCACAGGTAACAAAGTTGACACATTAGTCAAATGACAAGGGGAATGATAAACACAAGGAGGGCAAGGACAGAGGTTCTGACCCTTCTTTAAATAAAGACACGCACAAACATAAAGGGAAATCCGAGTCTAATGTTTGGCCAGCCCCCACAGAAAATAAGACTGAGGGATTTTCTAACACGGAGTCACCCACACCCTCAACATCTAGATCTTTTTTTCTGTGTGGGAATATAACAGATACAAAGGGAGATCCAGCTTGCAAGGGGAGATGTAAGCAAGCAACTGTTGTACTCCTTGAAGGGAAGGCCATAGTTAATGTGGGTATCTTAACAGATGACGTCCTTCTAGGCCACGGACTGGCCGAATGTTCCCTCATTCTGAGTGGGAATGACACCCGGTTCTTTGAGGGAGCTCCAGTTACCGCCAATACTCAGGTATTCCTGGACAGTGTGTTCATGAATGGGAAAACATCTCCCTCTTTGTGTGATACTTCTGCGAGTATCACAGCTGTCAGGTGATGATACATTCCAGGACCAAACCAGTTGGGAAGAGGGTTTGATGGTCTAACATATTGTCCCATGGCAACGGTAGAGCTTAGTTGGAGGGGTAAAACTTCCCAAGAACGTATTGTATTCAAGGACTCCATTCTAGTAAGGTATATGTTAAGAAAGGATCTCCATGACCCAGACATAGTCGAGGCAGTACTCAGAACACAAGCTCAAAGAGCAGCACTTGAGGAAGCACTTGAGGGCAGAGGGCCTGAGGCTTCCTCAGCTGGAGAGTGTGGGAGACCAGTCTCACCAGTAGCCCCCAATCCAGGCATGATGTCCCCTGAGGGTCCTATGCTTTTGAGAGAGCGGCCACTCGGGTGACCTTAGAATTAGCACAGTATACAGTGATATCTGAGTTATTTTCGGGTATAGAGACGATACCTGAGATGGTGGAAAGGAAAGCTTCAGACCTGAAGAGCCTGTCAGAGCTGCAGGAGTTGTCTTCAGCTAGAGGCCCAGGTCAGGTTGACTTTTGCCAGAAACAGAGCAAATGTCCCACTCTTGTTAGTTTTTCGAAGCAGACAGAGGAGCAGGGGCAGGAAAGAAGTTCAAAGCTACTCCTAAAAAGGGGACAGACGCAGAGCCCAAGAGTGTTGGACCAAATTGCAGCCAGGAGTTGGTTGTTCACACAGGCCCCTGGAGTTTCATAGCTGACTTGGTTAATGACAAAACTGCTGGTCACTTAGATGTGGCTGGGACAACTGACACCTTGTCAGATCATTTCTGTAATCCCTGTGTAGTTTCAGTAATAGAAACTGTGCATGCAGTCCTATCCTGCCTAGGTGCTGACAGAACAGGAGAGGCACACCAGTACCCTTTAAATCGGATCTGGGTGATCTTCCCACTAACGTTTTGTTTGCGGGAAGACTAACCACAGTAAATATGCTTGGGCCCCCGTTTTGACCGTTCATTGAAAACAGGCGTCTGAGCAATTTTTGTCCCCTGGCTTCATTGTTAAGGATGCAGGGGTCACCTCGCAACCCCAGAGGCAACAGATACCAAACATGGAGAGCGGGAGACACCCCTGCAACCCCTGCTCTTCATCTTCAGTATTTTCTGACCGAAATTGTTCTTAAAAATGCAAATCTACCATGCGTTCACATTTTTCCAAAACATGGGGTAATACTGCCTGTGGTTGGGTGGTCTTGTGAGAAGAAAGGCAAATTCTCTCAGGTAGGATCTCCTAATATGTTAGAACTGACAGGGGTCCCCATGTCATCTCTGTGGCTGTGCACACACCACAGAAATCTCAGCAGGCCTCTGCCTGCCAAATCACTTTCCAGGGCTGGAAAGCTGGCTTAAGCAGGGCCCCAGTTCTAAAACTCCCATACTATGGGCATGAAAATAAAAGCCAGACAGGCACCTGTAAAACTGGAATTGGGGTGTAATCAGTGCAGCTCAGCATAGATGGTGCTGAACAGCCCATTACCAGCCTTCACATGTAGCTGATGGGATTAGAGAAAAACTGGCACATGGTTAACAAGAGTCCAGAGCTTGGGCATTGGGACATAATAATAATTAGGCTTTTATATAGCGCTACAAACCCTCAGGTATCTGAGCGCTGCTTATTATTACCCACGGTGTGTGGTGCTCATTTATCGACCTCGGAAGGATGAAAGGCTGAGTTTGGCCCCGCCGGGATTCGAACCTGCGTTAACAGGCTCTGCACGGGTGTCAAAGCGGGCGCTCTACTCGCTGTGCCACTTGACCGGCTTGACATCGCACTACAGAGAGTTAAAATGGACATGCCACTTTGGTCTGGATCTCTACATGCTAGTACAGATGGCAACTAGTTATTTTCTCACCTTGAGGATGAGCCTGGCCACTAGAAGGGTGGTTCTCAACCTTTTTGGCAAGGGGACATGTAATGAATTGCCATTTCGCAAGTGTGTGAAAGCCCTGGCATGTTTGATATTTATTAATTAATAAAATGATGCGGGTAATTCTATCTCTGAAAGGGCACACCAGGCAGATGTTCTGGGTCCAGGCATCGAAGAAACACACTGATTCAAAGGCAGGGTGCTGCGTTTCTAAAGGCCTTTGCCTTGTAAGAAGGTAAGGGGACGGGGTTAGTGTAGACAGGAGAGCTCTGTACAGTTTGAGAAAACTTCCACCATCTTGATTCTCTCTGTGTCTCTCCCTTTTTCCTGTCCCCTCCACTTCCTCTAGAGCAAAGCACTTTGGGTGTTATGTCAGAACACTGTCTCCTAACAATCACCAGGGACCATTGAGGGTTTACCTCCTGCGGGAACAAGACCTGCCTGTCTGCCAGCCACAGCAGTACTGTAGGGGAGACATGGTATCACAAGCAGAGACTAACACAATGTGTATCATTTGTAAAACCATTATTTAACTGGTTGGGATTGGAACAACTCATATTGTGACCAATAACTAAGATGGGAGCAGTTTCAACTATCAAAAATAAATAATGCAGTCCTAGTGTAGTCTATCAAATCAAAATTACCTATGCTAACAAAAACCTAATGCCTGCCCTATCTTGTGTGCAAAAAGCATAAAATGGAAAAATGTCTACAAAAGGAAAAATCAGTGTTCAAATGATAATGTGGTTGAACCAGCTCACCTCCCCACGTTAGGCCTCACGGAGTAAGGTGATCCTCATAGGCAGGATGACACACTCTGACTCTGCTTTCAACACAATATACACAGTTCAAAAAGTCATGGATCGAGAACCACCTGGCCTTCCACGCTCAAGACTCTTTCTCTTTATTGCAAATAATGTCTTATCCAAAATGTTCCCAAAAGATCCCCCTCTGCCAGGCCCAGCCCTGTCACCACACAGTTCTTTAAGATCTCCCTCTGTCAGGCTCAGATCTCCTACGATAAAGTTCAACAAAAGGTGCAAGGAGGGCTCCCTTCCCCAAGCTTATTTAACTTCAGGTCTCCCTTGTCGGGCTCGGCCCATTCACAATAACTTTCAACACAAACTTCGGATCACCCTCTGTTGGGCTTGTGCCCCTTTTGGGTGTCAAAGACTTTTGAATGTGCGTGGCTTATTTGTAAGACCACTGCAGGACCACTTTGACTCAAAGTTCAGTGTGTTACTTTCAGTCTTCCCTTCTCTAGGAATGAATCTTCTTCCTTTTACTTTTACTGCTCATTTGCTTTCTTGCTTTAAACAAAGTACCCTTCACTGAGACTTTTGAGTGGGTTACTTTCATCGGACCACTCCTTTACTTAGTATCGCTGATTTCCCAGCTGTTCTTTACATAAAAGTTAATTCACGGGTCTTCCTTTCTTCGCATCTCATCCACACATGTGCAGCCTTCACTTGTGATATGATTTTGCTACTGAATTTTCTTTATCACACACTGGTCTCTCAGGTCACTTGCCCACTCATCGGCTGTGTGCGCTTCTTTCTTGTTTGGTGTTTTCCAATTTCCGAGTCAAGGTTAGTACGACAGGTTTGACCTCACTTCCCCAACTCTGCATTTCACCCGGGAGGGTCGCTGGCCTCCTTGAAACAGAATGCAATCTTCACTTGTGGGATCAGGCCTTCTCCATGCTTCTTTCATGGCCTGTCGGAGGCAACAACCTCCAATAAGGAAGCCTTGGTGTTTCGGCCCGCTGCTCTCATCCCTTGGTCTGTTGCTCTGCTCCAGTAGGGTACCTTTGTCCTGGAAGTTCTGCTCATTCTCGTGTTCTGCTTTGCTCAGAGTGTATCCTTGGTTTTGGCCTTTTACTCGTGTGAGGAGAGCTAATTGGTATCAGGTGCATGCACTCAGGATTAAGTGCCTGACCTTGCCTGACTGATTAGCGGGACATGGCCAGTACAATGTATGCAAGTCAGTATTGTTATTCTCAGTCATCCTCTTCCTCGGCCCAGTGTTTGTGTAAAAAGGAGGTGTGGGGGAGTTGGGTATCTAGGAGCATCCTAAAACATGGGATGGTTTAGATAAACAAAATAAGGGCGGATACTGCATCTCGCCATCGGCTATCTCACCCCCACTCCACAAAGACCCCTCTGCCAGGTTATCCTCCCGCACTGGTAGACCTCCAGAGTCTGGATCCAAAGGTGATGGTCATGCCCTGGCCACCTGAGAGATAGATCCCTGGGGACTAGTGGGTGTGAGACCCTCTGGTTTCTCACAGTACCCAGAGGCTCACCATGTTGAAGGACCCTGGCAGTTCTGTGCCAGACTCCCTCATATTTGGGAGTCTGAGAACAAGGACCACTCTTGTCCCTGAGCCCCTGGATTGGGATTCACAGTACCCCGAGAGTCAAGATAGCCGGGATCCTAGCGTTTTTCACCATTGAACTGCTTGTAGCCATGTTCCAAGAACTGTTCGACACATGTGAACTATCGGAACCCTCCTTTGTTCCTTTTACACTCCTCTGATGTTCGGATTGCTAGCACAGCATCAAGCAGTCTGGTTTGGTGCTGCTGGACCACCAAGAACTGCAGAAATTACTTTTGACTGCTAACTGCCCCCTTGATGGATTTTCAGACCCTTCAGACTGGTTAGTTCACTGTTATTCCTTTAGCACCCAAGAACAAATAATTTTAAAGAACATTTTGCTTATCACTTGTCCTAAATCACTGATTCATTACTCAGAGTGCTGCATCTATCTATCTTTGCTTTTTTGTGTTCTTCCCTCCTGGGTGGGGTTTGGGTAGTGTTTTTAGTCTAGTTACTTATTATTTTACGTTGTGTGTTTATTTAAAGTATATCTATTTTTATAAAACGTTGATTGGACACTCCTATATTTTAGGCTGTTATGCTTTGCTGTTTGGGTGCTACTAAACCACATGCACACCACTATTAAGAATATAGCCTTCCCTCTGCCCACTTAACCACACAAGGCGAAGGAGGTGTATCTCTTAAGTGTGCCTGTTTTACCTTTTTGATTGTGTTGGCTATTGGTTTGTCGAAGTGTGAGATCTGAGTAAGCACTTTAGCCTCTGCACATTCTTCTACTTCTGCAGGTCAGAAGTCAATTTGTCACAAAGACACACAGTGGAGACGTAACGGGTTGACATTCTTTCTGTACTATGGTCATTGAAACTGCCTTCACCTCTGTTCTCAACTCCCTCCTTACTGCTCGCTATTCTTAGCAGTCCTCTGTCCTCGTCCTTCTGGATTTGTCTGCTGCCTTTGATACCGTTGATCATCCCATACTCCCTAACACTCTGTCCTCCTTTGGTATCAAAGGCCCTGTTCTCAACTGGTTCTCCTCCTATCTCTCCAACCATTCTTTTGCTGTCTCTTGGGGCGGCCGCACCTCCTCTACTCTGCCCCTTGACTTCGGTGTTCCCCAAGGCTCTGTACTTGGCCCTTTTCTTTTCTCACTTTACACTTCCCTTCTAGGCCCTATCATCTCCTCCTTCGGCATTTCTCACCATTTCTATGCTGATGACACCCAGCTCTTTCTCTCTTTCTCTTCCTTCACTCCTGACATCCACCTTCATCTTTCTTCCTGTATTTCAGCTACTAGAAATTGGATGTCATCACGCTTTCTCTTCCAATCCTAGTAATACAATTAGGTGGATTAACATAACTGCTGCAGAGATCCCAGGAAGCTCAAACTCATGAGTAAAATAGCCCAGGAGGTAGTGTGACTGCAACAAAGAACTGTATTGGCCTGCAGGCCAAGGTTATAAAGCAAGTAAGATGGCTCCTTGGAAAGTGGGGGTGCGGCAGAAATGTGCTTGTAATATCGAAACACATGTTACAATTCCTGCACTCAAACTTTCTCATGTTGCTAAAGTGAGCCCCTTTGAATTGGGTAAAAGTAACAGATGTTGCTAAAGAACATGGCTATCCAAAAATGTTTTAACCAAAATGCCCCAGCCTGTAACAGCAGAAATATTCCTCCCAACATTTGAGAGTTAAAAAGGGATACTTGTGCAATAAAGACAAGGATTTGCAAGTGAAGCAAGGAAGTGACATATACATGCACTTTCCAATGAAAGATCTGAAAATCAGCACTGTGCCTTCCCGATACAGACAGTTGAGAACCGTGGAGGACTCCGCATTTCCTATATATTTTTTTTGGGTGTCTTTTACCATGCCCCAAAACACCACAAACACACCCCACCTGAAAAACAGAAAAATATTATCTATTTAAGACATTTTTCACATTTGTCAAGGTTGGTATTCAATAGCATTTCAGCAGTCCCCAGGGTGCTAATTAATGTAATCACTCCGTTTGTGTTTCAGTGCCTTGCTGGAGCCAGAAGGCTAAATATTGACAGGCCCAACAGGAGCATTTGAAAGTATGAGTAGATCCCCTCAAAGTGATTGCATACATGAATACTCCACTTTTGGTTTAGTCAAGTTACTTGTACCGTGCCCAACAAGCAAGACGTATGAATGCACAAAAATACAAACTGGGTTGTTATTGACTGTTTTTCTGATAATGTATTCCTTTCATGGTTTACACATACATCTTCTGTAGACAACAAAGAAAAGAAATGCATAAAAGAAGGGAAATGTATATTTTAAAGTGTGTTTTTAATTTACAAAATATTTTTTGCCTGCACAACTTTATTTTTGAAAAATGCAACTATTTGGTTCCATATTTGCAGAATACTTAAATCTAGTATTCAGTAAACCTCTATTTTTTATAAGGTTTCAGACAATGAGCCTTGTACCGAAAAGCCAGTATGATACATTTAGCCCATTACATTAACAATGAACTTCCTAGCGGTACAATTCTGTCCTTTAAGGGCATGGCTTTACAGCATTAATCAAGACAGGTACAACTCCATTCGGCCTACCAACATGAGATCCTGGTCTGGCACCTAGTGCCTATGTGACTCTTGTTCTAGTGCCCAGATATCATGGACATGCATTTCAATGCCAACACTGGACTGTTAAGGGAATGTACCTACACCCTATACAGAGCCTGACATAACCATTGCAAGCCCTTATCAGCACATGCACGTGTGCCAATCAATCAACTTTATCACTGCACCACCTCCCTAAACATGGCTGTGGATGGCTGCACCTTTACTCTGTCTCTGGCTCAGTTACATCCATGGCTCATGCAGGAATCAAATTTGGTCAGCTTCGACACTTCCATGGTTCCATGTCGGAAAGCCAGGTATGGTGATGGTAACTGTATACCTTGCAACATATTATAACACATGTGCATGTCATTTGACTATGAAGAGAACAATGTGACAGTGGGAAATTCTCCATAAATATATACAAATGCCTCTGTAACTTTATTGATGGAGTCAGACCTTTTTGAGCCTTCCCAGTCAGTACCTAGGCACACTGCTGTAGAATTTCACTAGCTCACTAGCTCGGGTTGTTGAAAACATGGGAAACCATTGCCTCTATCTTCCTCTTTCAGGTCGTTCTGTCCGGGAGGCGTGCAGATTCGAGGAAGCTGTTCTCAGTAGCTGCAAGTGTTTAAAGATGAAGACTGCAGGTAAGATGCTGCTGCTAATGATGTTCCTTTTGTCTCTTTGCAGGTTCTGCTTCTCCGAGGTTCGAGGGAATAGCTGGACACGGTGAGCATCACGTTGCAATCTGCAAAATAACGCAAAGCGTATTGTCTTCCTCGGGTGTGGTTTAAATAGCCCCAACAAAATAGTCCAGGTAAAGTAGTCCCTAGGCTACCACACCCAAAACACTAGACCGCATAGCTTGGTTCTTAGGAACCAAGCTATGTGGATGCCTCCATGTTGGCTGACAATACAATAAAGTAGTTCCCAAGCACATTGTTTTTCATGGTGTATGAGCCTGGCCCAATGAGGGCTTTTGGAGGGGATGCCAGGCTCTAGAGGCCCGAGTCCTGACTCCACCTGGCCAGTGGGTTTGCCAGAGGGGGTTTTGGGCGAGGGTCGTGACAGAGACAGATGTACTCCCTCCACTGAGCCATCCTGAGGGTTGCTATGCAGCAAATCACGAAGGGGCTCACTCTCATCCTCTTCTTGCTCTGAAGCTAGCAAGAGACATGAGACTTCTGCTCGCCCGTGGAAAAGCTTGAGTCTGTTAACATGGAATACCTGAGGGGCTACCCCAGAGGCTCCCATGTCAACCAGATAATTGACCTCGCCCATCTTGGAGATTATCATGAAGGGTCCAGTCCATTTATCTGCCAAAGCCCGAGGCTCGAAGACCTCCTGTCCCAGAGTCCAATCCACTTGCGATGCCTTAAGGTCATGCCAGTACTTATTCAATTCCTGGCTGGCCTTAAGATTCGCTGTTGCCTGACCCATCATCTGCATCATCCTCCGTCTGAGGCCTAACACATAGTCCCCCACCTGCTTGGTGGGACCTGGAGGGGCGGCCTCCCAACCTTCTTGGATCAAGGCCAGGGGCCCCCTCACGGGATGTCCAAAGAGTAACACAAAGGGGCTGAAACCAACACCCTCTTGAGGTACTTCCCTGTAGGCAAACAGCAGGCATGCCAGGAGAAGATCCCACTTCTTCCTGAGGGGCTCTTCCAAAGCACCTAACATGCCCTTGAGAGTTTTGTTAGATCTCACAACCAAATCGTTATCTGGGGGTGGTAAGAGGTGAAGAACTTGTAAGTTACTCCACATTCTTTCCACATGGTTTTCATGTAACTCGACATGAAGTTGGATCCTGTATCAGAGACAACCTCCTTAGGGAATCCACCATGGGTGAAAATGCCCAGGAGAGCCCTGGCAACCACCTTGGCCATAACCGTCCAAAGGGGTATAGCCTCAGGGTACCTGGTGGCATGATCTACAAAGACCAGGATGAACCGATGTCCACCCGATGTGGGAGGGTCAAGGGGAGCGACGATGTTGATGCCCACTCTCTCAAACGGTGTGCCAACCACTGGCAATGGTTGCAGTGGGGCGATTACTCTGCCTATAGTCTTGCCAGACAACTGACAAGTCGGGCAGGTCCTGCAGTGGGACTCCACTTCTACTCCCATCCAGGGCCAGTAGAAATGGGCTGAGAGCCTCTGCTTCGTCTTCTTGGTACCAAGATGACCAGCTAAGGATACCTCATGTGCCAACTGGAACAGGAAGGGCCTGTTAACCTGGTGTACCACCAACCTCTTGAGGGCACCAGGTTCAGGCTTAGTGGGCTCACTAACAAGGAGCTCACCCTCCCAATAAATCCGAAATGTCCTAGGCACTTGTCCTTGTGCCTGGGACAGGGCCTGTGTCCTCAGACCCTCGAGAGAGTGGCACCCTCTCTGTCCCTTACAGAAGTCCGCCCAGGAGGGTCCCTCTTCAGCTAACAAGCATTGAAGGTCAGGATGATCCTCTGGGTTGAGAGCCTCTCCCACAGGAAAGCCTTCTGGCTCTTCTCCCACCACAGGACCCAGCCCGTCCGGAGCATGGATCCCAATGGGTGCTGTCGGAACAGCAGGAAGAGCAGGGGCTCCCTCCACAGAGGTAGCCTTCTTAACCTTCCGTTTCTTTCGTGCCTTGGGTTTCCCCATCGGCAAGGATACCGGGCTCGCAGCCGGACCCTGTGTGACCTGCGATCGGGTGACCGCCACAGCAGCCATGGGTAGACCATCCGTGATCATCCCCAACTCGACCAAATCGTTTCCCAACAAAATGTTCGCAGAACCAGGACCGGAAGCTTTGCCGTCTTGTCTCCAATTGTAATGTTGACTAAGGCTACAGGCGATAATTTGGGAGGCCCACCAGCTAACCTGGTGGTTCTCAGAGGAGCCCCTACATAGTCCTCTGGCTTGAGCAGGGTTCTGTCCACCACTGTCATGCTTGCCCCCGTGTCTCTCAAACCAGTAAAAGGCTGGCCATTCAAGAGGACACTTCTCAAAAACCTACGAGTGTTTTGTGGGATAGTCGCCAGTACTTCTGCGTACTGGTCCCAGGCCCCAAGGGACACTAAGGAAATCTCTACGGGAGCACCGAAGGTGATCCCAGTAGAGGAGGGGAGGACGGTGGCCTCCACCTCAGGTACGGCGTAGGGGTAGGTCAGGCTGACAGCCTGGACTCCAAGTGCATTACCCTTACACTTGGGGTCACCCCTTCGGTGGTCCAGAGCCCCACAATCCCAACAAGTGCCAGCAGTGCAGAGTACGGTACTGGAGCCACTGGGACCACTACTCTTACTCCCACCCACAACAGACTTATCCCCACTAGGCTTTTTGGTCTTGGGGGAGGAAGGTTTTGGTTTACCCGACTGGGATTGATTTTGGGATGCCTCAGCTTTCTGAGAGGCCCCCTTTTCTTTGTCCTTGTCCTTCCCACTGGAGTCCTTAGGGGACACCTGGTGGGAGACCCACTTGTCAACCAACCTAGCCAGCTTAAAGGGGTCCAAAATGTTCTGGTCAGCAACATACTGACGCAGCTCTGGTGAACAGGCTTCCAAAAAATGCTAAAAAAACAGGAGGTGAGACAATTCAACAAACGTTTTCACTTTGTATCCATCAATCCACCCCATCATGTTCATGTGTGCAGCACTCACCCAGTCAACCCAAGACACATTCTCTCGTTTCTTAAAATCCCTGAACCGTTTAAGATATTGGGTAGGCGTTTTGCCAAACTTGGCAATCAAAGCAGACTTCATGCACTCATACGGACCCCTTTCTTCCACACTCAGTTTCAGAATACAGTCATATCCAGTTTGAGGCACTCTGCTTAACAAATACTTAGCCCAATCTCTCTTTTCAACATCGTGAATTGCACAAGCCATTTCAAACGCTTCAATCCATTGGAGGATGTCAGAACCCTGGTTGCTGGGGACCTAACAAACTCAATTGGTTTCACTGAAGTCTCCACTCGAGCTTTCTCTAACTGGATGCGTTGACATTCAGTGTCCTTGTTCTTGAGTTCAAGGTCCTTATCTTTGAGTTCAAGATCCCTATTCTTGAGCTCCACTTGCTGGGCCAACTCCTCTTTCTTAAGCTCAGCATCGAGTTCCAACTTGCGATATTCAAAGGCCAACTTCATCCTTAATAACTCAAGCTCTAAAGAACTGCTGGGGTTTGGAACAGAGGCAGTAGGAAGGGTGGCCTTCCCAGAATCGGATTCGGCGACAACCCCTGGGGTAGAGTCCTCATTGGTTGCATCCCCCCCCCTTCAAGAGTTTCACAATCTATCTGGTAGTCCACCAGGGCAGCTATCAGCTCAGCCCTAGACTTACCCACAAAGTCTAATTCCCTGGCTTCACAAGCACTCTGGAGAGCCTCTAAGCTCATCCGAGTCAATTTACCATTCGCAATAGATTCCGTTGCTTGTAATGCAGTTATCTTGTACACGACTAAACCTTAATTTAACTAAGTGCAGATATCCTTCGTAAGTGGCACGGTTATACACTGATTCTTGAAACCATAAGCATCCCACTGCTGCCACCAGGGGGGGTCTGTACTTCTGCTCTCTATATGGTAGAGGAGAGGCACAGAGGACCCCTGCCAAGATTCTCTATTATTGGTAGTTGTGGTCGAGCAAACAAGGCCTAGCTTCTCAGGAGGTGATGCGAGCTGGTTCTTAAGTACAGTGTAGTCCCCAAGCACCCACAAAGGAATGTCCACACACTGTATCAGTTAAAACACAGTCTTTATATAATTAATATTCAAGGTCACGTACACTATCACGATAACTCACTTTGTACTCAGAAATCAACAATGGTAAATATATACAGTTTCTACAGTGGTACCACTAACGTTATCAGATCTCCTTAAAGTGCATACGGTCAGAATGACACACAGATCAAAATAAAGAGAAAAGCAGCACTAGAGAGAGGAAGGAAAGCAAGATGGTTGGACAATTGGCAGAATACTGGTCCTGCTACTTAGACACAGTTCTGTGTGGAGATCCCCCCACCTGGGCAACCTGTAGAAGAAAGATACAAGCCCAGTCCATATATTGTTCACACTAAACTTTCCAATAGTTCTGCAACCCCAAAGTACCTGACGTTGTAGCGGTCCTCGTCGGGGAATCGACAGCCCTTCTTGAGTGTCCTCCCTTTCAGGCAGGAGTCACGGGTCGAACATCCGACAGAGAACAGGTCGAGCTACAACGGTGAAGTGGCCGCGTTGTTCCATGCGGTGCTCATTGACGGGGAAGCGTAAACGTACAGCAGTCCCCGTATCGGGTCGGCAGCCTGTCGAAGGTCTGTCTACCAGGGAGCTTAGGCAAAGATCAGCTGTGTACGATGGTCCCTCGTAGCTCGGGAAGAGGGCGCCTTACCAGGTCCTCTCTGGGTCAGTTCTTGAGGCACAGCAGCTTTCCGATTGCGAAGGAGAGCAACAGCAATTCTTCTCGTCCAGCAGGGCTTCAAGATCAAGCTTCAGTTACTCCAGTTACTCGTCGTAGTGGACTTCAGCTTCTGAACACGATTCCTAGCAGTGAGAGGTCCCCAGGTATACTGTTGATCTCCCATTCATTCCGCTGGGTCACACTCAAGCATCCAATCACAACTACGGGCATTCAGGCAGGCAGGCAGCCAATCAGGCTCACAGTGCATTCAAGCCATTCACTTCTCTCCAGACACTCACAACAAGTTATGCGTATTGGGACAAGTACCGAGCCATTCAACACGCCATACTGCATTCATAAAGGTTTCGGGCAAGGCTGTCTCAGGCATTGTGTCAACTACCAGATACTAGACACCCATAACATAGAATGCGTATTCGTCACACATTCCATTCACCCAGGTCCCACCCACGGGCGTACCCACAACATACGGTCATTGAGAAGGCTCCAGCCAGTCTGGTCGGCACTTCCTCACACTACCATATACAGAACTTCCACACCCAACAGCCAGTCAGGGGGAAGAGACAGAGGCAGGGCTTCCCGGGACTTCGGGAAGATCAAGGTAACAGGTGATGGAGGGCAAGAGGCCATGGGGGCCATTTTGTCTCCATCAGGAATCTACTGATTCCACTGACAGGGCCTGGGCATCCCAAAATGGAGGACGCTCAGGGCACGAGTCATTTCAGCACAGAGCTGCCACCAGCCTGTACCCTGCTCTGTGGGTCACACACAGGTGCCCAAAAAACATACACTAGAGGCACAGGGTTGCACCCCTACCCATGGGTGCCATAAGGGTATCCCACGGGTCTGTTCACCAAACCAAGAGAGAGAGCTGCACCGCCAGGAGTCCCACATGAACTCCTGCACAGAAAACATGACAGAATACACAATAAAAAGCAGTAAAGGACATTGATATAGAGGCTCTGTCCCTCCAATGCATTTCCAGCATCACAACGGGCCTTGCATTACGATCAGGTGAAGGGATGGTGGGTTTGATGGTCACTCTGTCTGCTCAAAAACCAAGTGATAGGGTGGCTAATGGAACGATCTCTCCAGCAGAAGCTAATACCCCTGCCGAAATACCAAAAGGGGTTAATGTCACGCGTAGGGCAATCAACATTATTGGCTTGGAGAGTAATGTCGATATTTTGGGAGAAGTAAGAATTAATCGAACATATTGGCTGGAACTCATATCACGCATATCGTCTCTAAGAATTCTTACGAGCAAGGACTTTGAGAGAATTTCGCTTGCACTGCAGAACAATCACAGAATTATCTATTATGTGCCGTCCACCAATGTTCTTAAATTTGTTTGGTCACACAGAGCCGAGCTGCTGGAGCTAGGCTTCCGGTTACACACCTTTATTGATGAGCTGCTGGCAAAGGAGTTCCTGGAGCTCCCAAAGTTCCCTCAGGGTAGGGAGGGGGAAGCAACTCGAGGAGGGCCTGGTAGTACCGCTGAAGAGAAGTTGTGAATTTCTCAATTGCTATCTATTGCTGGGGACAAGAAAGAGCTAGCGTGGGTGGAACCCTTTCTGAGATCCATCTTTAACATGAAAGTAGATAAGAACTCAAATTAGCAATATAAGAAGAAGGACCTTGTGATCCTATTGTGGAACTCATACAGCTACCACAACCTCTTTAAGTGGATTGCTTCTCTTCCTTACATGCAACCCTTGAATGTAATCTTTTTCCAGGAAACGATGAAAACTGAGCAATTGGTGCTGCAGGGTTTTTGTACCTTTTGCTCTCATGCAACTAAAGCGAAGGAAGGCCGCCCATTTAGCAATTGCTATCAATAATAATATGAACTGTAATACCAAACTTATGTGCGCATCTGAAAACATCTTAGCGGTTGAGGAGAGGTTCAATGTAAATCTATCTAACCCACTATTGCTGGTAACCTCATATTGGAACCCACTCAAACTAGCTATTGATGATATGTTCGATGAGATAGATAAATGTCTGGGGAGTGCACTTATACACGACCCTAACTATGAAATCATTATGGGGCGATTTTAATTCATCCTGTTTTGCAAGTAGCAAGGTCACAGATAATGAGCATTCTGATGGAGTGAAGAGAGCTAGGCTGAGAGGCCAGAGATGGGTGGCTTACTTTGACTATTGGGATGTGATTTTTGTAAAATGTGCAGAGACTGGCCTCAAATACACCTGGAGACAGGGACCGGCGTCTTCAATTATTGATTATATTGCTGTCTCACAATCACTGGCCCATCGAGTACAGCCAGTGAGCATTCATGCAATATCATATGGCGACCATGCGCCCATACAGTTATCTACGGGAATATTGTACTCAAGTCTTGATGTCAATGAGTTGTTACAACTACCCAAACTTGAGCGTGGGAACATTGCCCTTAAATGGAATCCAGCACTTTGTCGCCAATTAGCTGCCCGGGTACAGCGTGATCTAAACAACATAGATGAACAGATTTTGTATCTCAACTATCCTTGTTTCGCAAGGGAGGTGATTATTGCTGATATTGTCTTGCATGCTCTAGCTTCTTTGCTTGCTAAGCAAAGAGCAATAGTAGAAGTGATGATCGTACTGTAAAGTTGGAATTTCTTAAAATGAAATATGATGTAATTTTGCTGTCTTGCAATATCCCAGAGAAGTGGGGTACCTCAATAATTGTACCGATTTATAAAAAAGTCGCCCCAAGAACCCTGATAACTATCGACCTATATCCTTAATAGATGCTGTTGCACAAATCTTTGTTATTTTGATCCTGCATGATTTGGAGAAGTACATTGAAATCCACAACATCTTGTCTAAATTTCAAATCGGATTTAGGAGGGGCATGAGTACTGTGCTTAATGCAACTGTTGGGGCGCATACACTAGCTGGCACCAAAATGAACTGAGCATGTCTGGTGTATCTGGCAAGTATTGACATGTCCACATCATTCAACACGATAGTAAGGAATTTGTTATGAGAGAAAATGCGTAAACTAGGTATCCCTGCAGTTCAGATTTTTTGGATTGCTTTTCTCCATAACCAGACGGTTTATAAGGTTAGGATTACTAGGGAAGGTTCAAACACTGAATCTGTCAGGACGTATTTGGGCCTAAAACAGGGCTGCAACTTGGCGGCAACACTCTTCACTCTTTATTTGTGTGACCTTGATCATCAATGGAAAAAGGCAGGAATGTTCGCTCTGCGAGTTGGTAGTCTGGGTTTGCATTTGTTAGCATTGGCAGACGATATCGTCTTGTTTGACCCCACACCAGCGGGACTTCAAGCGAAGTTGCATCTTTTTGAGGAATTTGCCCATTCCCACAACCTTAGAGCTAATGCCGCAATAACCAGTATGGTGGTATTCAATGCATGGAGAAAGTTAAAGCAATATAAATGGAAGATTGCAGGAGTTGCTATCTCCCAAACTCCTGAGATCATCTATCTTGGATACTATATGAGCAACATATCTTCCATCAAACTGTGGATTGACAGGCAGAATTTGAAAGCCTATCCTCTGTCATGTCAACTTAAGTAGATTTTTGCAAAAAATTGCAAATTCTCTTTGCTTCCGTTGCGTGATTTTTTTCTCCTTAAAGTTGAAGCTGTGCTTCTTTACACACTAGACGTGTGCTTGTTTGATCTTAATAAACAACTTGACACCTTACAGGGGCACTTGGCGCATTACATCTTGCCCTTTCCATTCCCAATTGTGTAATCTGCCACGAACTTGGCCTAGTCTCACTGTTTTGTAGAGTGGAATGGCAAGCCCTATCTACTTACTAAAAAAATGTAAATCCACCTAAAAATTCCCTTTATCAGGACTTGTAAGAAGCTATGTACTCAAAACGAGTCGATTCCCTCAATCAATATCAGAGGCGAATGCATGGTCTTCTCGATGAACTTTTCGTACCAAATAGTGACCTTTGTATTATACCACCCTACGTGAAAAATAAGTTGTTCGATAGAGACTGGACTTGCACTATAGCCCGGCTCAACGAATACAGTACTTACACTGAATATGCGAAGTATACTCGAAAAAGAGGGTTATGGTGCCCTTATGTAAGTATTTTTCCCTGCATGTACACTCGCACGTACTACATGCGTTTCAAACTCAACCAATTTTACACTCGGGAAAGGCGTATGCATTGGGGAAGCGTCAAAAAGAATGTGCAGCAGGTGAATTGTAGATTTTCCACTTTTGTAGAACCAATAGAAACTCTTAAGCACATAGTGCTGGAATGCCCTCAATGTAGGGTGTCTAGAACAAATCTTTTGCTCAAATGTACCAACATTAACTTTGCAGACTTTCTTGAATGTTTATGGGATAGGATGATGGTAGGTAATTATAATCCTCTAATTTTCACTTTGGTACAATTGCTAAAAATTATTGAAGCGGATTTAGCAATGGGTTTGTAACCAGTCAAGAAGTGTTATGGTGTTAGATGTTGGCCTACCATTTGTATGTAATTGAGTGACTCTGTAATCTTACACTCTGCAGTGCATGCAGTGCAGTATAAATAAATCCTTTCAGCATGTTTTCGCAAATTGTTATGTGATATTTTGCATCATGTTAAATAATGCTCTAATTGGCATCAAGTTAGGATTCTGCCAACTTGACCCGTTGAAAAATTGCAGTCTCCAAACTGGATGCTGGCTCGCAGCAAGCTTATTGCCATTTTAGGAATGAGCATGTGTATACATGTAACTCAGGGTGACCTGTCTTGTACTCATTGGTGCATAGATTTAAATCTTCTCCAGCATAATAGTTATGCTGTGCTTAGGATATGATATCCATATATCAATTGATAATTGTTTATTAACTTGCACTTTTTACTAAAATGTATTTTAAACTGTAAAGGTTTTATATGTGTGTTTTTAAAATTGTATATATGGTAATTGTGATGTTTGCTCTGCCGCCGCTAGAGCGAGCGGCGGTGTCAGCGTGTTCGCGGCCCCCGGCCAGGGAGGCCCGGCTCGCGGAGCAACCCAGCGCGCTGCGCAAAGAAAGATACTCGACTCGTTCGTAGCTTGTATAAATCCGGACTGGCGCGAAACCGCCAGTTCCGGTGATTCCTTTAATCTCCTCCCACTCCTTGTGTCACGTGACCGTTCTCTCCCGGCACGTGACACCACATTCCTCCCCAAATTGGAGGTAAATTCACACATGCTATAGAATGCATTTTAGTATGGATTATTGTCTCTTCTGTTAGTCCCTTTACAATATACCCCGTCTATGACATACCCTTTTAGGCGGGATGATGGTTTGGGCTTCTCCCTCAGGCTGTAGCGGGCGTTCCGTCCTTTGGGCGAGGTGTCGGTGGTGGTTCCTTCTTCTGTCTCGACCTCTGGTGGGCCCGGACTGCTTGACTCTTCCGGCGTATTTCCGCGGGTTGGCGGTGTGAGTCTTTGGGGCGTCTCAACCGTCTTTTCTTTCGGGGATAAGGGGTGTTCTTCCCACATCTCCGTGGGTACTCTCTTGAAGTGGGATATGTTCCTGGTCACCGTCTCTCCTCCTCGGGTGGCCGTGACCATGCTGTGGTTGGTGGTTTGAACTGTCCATGGACGGACTTTGAAATTTAGGGACATCTTCCTTGGCTGTGCTCGGTTTTTGACGAGGACAGTGTCTCCGGGGTTTAGTTCCCGATGGTGTGCGCGCCTGGCAACGCTCTCTTGCTCGTTGCGCCTCTTCCTCCTCACATCCATTTCTTGGATGTCTAACTCGGGTGCGACCCAGTGTGGATGTATGGGGAGTTCCGCCTGTATTGGTACTCCAAACATGAGGGCTGCTGGACTGATCCCAGTGGCTGAGTGTGGGGTTTGCCGGTGTGTCCTCAGAAATTGGTAAACTGCCTTTAGCCAGGGGTGTTTTTGCTCTTTGGCAATTCTGATAACTTTGTTTAGCGATCCCATGAAGCGTTCTGCATCTCCGTTGGCCTGAGGCCATCGTGGGGTAATTCGCTGATGCTTCACGTTCACCTCTTTGAAAAACTCTCGCAGCTCTTGGCTGGTGAATGACGGTCCATTGTCACTCTTCACCTTCCTTGGGATCCCGTGCGTGGCGAATATTTTCTCCAGCGTGGTGATGGTGGTTTCTGCATTGGTGGATGGTACATGTTCTACTTCGGGGTATCTACTGAATTCATCTATCACTACAAGCAAGTATCCTTCACCTGCGATGGTGCAGTGGTCCATGCTGACTGCGTCCCATCTTATGCAGCTCCGTGGTGCACTGGCGATCGGTTCTGGGTTCTCCGGCCTCCTGGACGCTTGGCAGACTGCGCATGACTCGATTAGTTCTGTGATTCTCTGATGCATGTTCGGCATCCACATCCGGGACTTGAGGTACGCTGAGGATTTGACGATCCCTTGATGTCCACCGTGTGCTAGTTTGAGTGCCCTCTCTTCGAGGGACTCCGGTAGAATGATGCGGTGGCCTTTCAGGAGCACTCCCTCTGGTGCTATCGACAGTTCGTGCCTGATCCCGAACAGTGCTCTGGGCTTGGTTTGGGCTGATGTGGTGCGGTGAGATGCAGACATGAGATAGGTCTTCCAACTTCCCGTTTGGATGGCCGAGGTAGTGTGTTGCAAGATGGCGTCTTCCCTTGTTTCTTGCATTATTTCTTGCAGCGTCAGGGCTCGTGGCCTGGCACACGCCACCACCTGACAGACGTGCTCGTCTGTTTCTTTTGCATGATGTCGTTCGCTGTCGGTGGCGGGTCGCGGATGGCGGGATAGGTAGTCTGCCGGGTTATCTGAGCCTGGCCGATATTCTACCTCAATGTTGTACGGCTGCAGTCGCAGCATCCACTTCTCTATGCGGGCCGGGGGGTGTGGAGCAGAGCCTCTGAAAATTGGTATCAAGGGTTTGTGGTCCGAGAAGACTTTCGCTTGCTTTCCCAATAGGTACACCTTGAAGTGGCGACACCCCCACATTATTGCTAAGGCGTCCTTTTCGATGTGGGCGTAATTCTGTTCTGGCTTTGTGAGGGCCCTGCTGGCAAATGCGATGGGGAACACTCTACCTTCGCTGTCTGTTTGTGTTAGTACGGCCCCTAGGCCTACGGGGCTGGCATCTACGAGGAGCTCAGTCTGTCGGTCTACGTTGAAGAACGCCATGGTTGTGGTAGCCGACAGGGCGTCCTTGATCTGTTGGAATGCTCGCTGGTGGACTTCGGTCCACTCCCATCTTTGGTCTTTCTTGGTCAGTTCTCTGAGGGGACTCGCGATGCTTGCGAGGTCCGGGATGAAACGTGCGCAGTAAGTTGCCATCCCCATGAAACTTCGCACCTCCGATGCAGACTGGGGAGGTTTGAAGTCTTTGATGTCTTGTACCTTGGATGGGTCTGGGGATACGCCTGCGGCACTGAAGATGTATCCGAAGAAGCATAGTTCATCTTTGTCAAATTCACATTTCTCAGCATTGAGCGTCAGACCTGCTCCCTCGAGTCTTTCCAGGACTGCTGCTAGTCTCCGGTGGTGCTCTTCCTTGTCTGCGGCGTATACCAAGATGTCATCACTGATGTTGGTGGCCCCAGCTAATCCCGTGATGACTTTACGGATCTCGTGCTGAAAGACTTCTGCGGCGGATGAGATCCCAAAGTTCAGCCGCTTGTACCTCATGAGGCCGAGGTGGGACGAAAACGTGGTAATGTACCGCGATTCTTTGGACAGTCTTAGCTGGTGGTATCCTGATCGGAGATCGAGTTTGCTGAATACCTTCGCCCCGGTGAGGTCTACGATGAGCTCATCAATGGTGGGAGTTACGTGGCGCTCTCGGCCGATGGCTACGTTGGGGAGCCTCATGTCGATGCATATTCTCACCGCGTTCTGCTGTTTCGGTTTCTGGGCTACCACCATAGGTGAGACCCACGGGGTCAGGCCTGATGTTTTTTCGATGATTCCAGCCTCCTCGAGTTTGGATAGTTCTTCTTCTACAGCTGTTCGCAGGTGAAACGGGATTCGTCGGTGGCGCACTGCCTTGGGTTCGACGGTGGGGTCTATGTGTAGCTTGATAGACCTCCCCTTCAGGCATCCGATGCCATGAAATAGTTTCTTATGACGGCCTAGGATGTTGCTGAGCTCGTCGTGTTGGACGCTGAACGCGAAGTGTATCAGCTTTAGTTTCTCCGCCGTTCTGCAGCTTAGTAGGGTTTCGCAACCAGCATCTACGACGTATATCCGTGCGCGGCAGTTTGTGTTGTTGTGCGCAAAGTTGGATTTGAACGATCCTTGCACTGGTAGGGGCTTCTTGGATCCATAGGCGTATAGCCTGACTTTCTTCTTTTGGAGTGTTGGCTTTGGGTGAAGCCTGTTGAAAGCCGTCACGGGCATGACGTTGACTGTCGCGCCAGTGTCAATTATCACTTTGAGTGGGTCTCCGTTGGATAGGACTGTGCACGACGGTCTCTTCTTTTGGCGCGATCGGCCTGATTTGACTGCCGATATTAAGTGTACACGGTGTACTTGTTTTCTCCCTTTCTTCTTCTTCCCTTTTGTCTGTCTGTCAGGGGACGAGCTGCAGTCGCTCTCATCGCTGTCGCTTGAGCTCGGGGATCTTTGGGACTCGTCGACTGCTCTTGCTTTGCCTCTCCTCGTCTGTTGGCGGGAGTGTTCTCTCGGTGCAAATCTCCTCCATTGTTCTTGTGTTGTGCGGGAGCTTGGGTCTTTGTCATGTTTGTTTGGTGGGTTCAGGCAGACCGCTGCGTAGTGGTTGAGGCGGTTGCATTTTCTGCACGTGGACCCCCAGGCGGGGCAAGAGTCGCCTTTATGCCATGGGCCTCCGCACCATTTGCAGGCTTGGTCTCGTCCTTGAGGTTGGTGCGGCTTCTGGTACTGTTTCGGGCGAGTTGATTGTTGTTTGGAGATGGCTGCTACGTCTTCTGCGGGTCCGGGGCAGTCAAACGGTAGTCTCTGGATGGCGGCTTCCATCACCGCTACTTGGTCCTCTGTCTGTTCACGGAGGCGTGCAGTCTCGAGAATGCGTGAGAGTCGCATGTTCTTCTCTGACAGGATTGCCCTCCTTAGTTTTTCCGACGAGATTCCATTGATGATCTGGAGGCGAATGGCGAATTCTTCGTCCGGGAACTCACAGCCTACGGCCATTTCGCGAAGGCGAGCGTGAAACTTGTCTACTGTTTCCTTCTCGCGTTGGCGTGCCATGCAGAAATGGAACCGCTCATAGTCCGGATTGAGGTCAGGCTTAAACATGTTGGTGAGCGCAGCCCTCGCCGCTGCGTAGTCAGTGTCGTTCCCGCGGTTTGGTAGGGCGTTGAAAAGGCGTAGGGCTGCCGACCCTACATTGAGCAAGAGGAAGGTGCGCATCTTTTTGGGTGTGGCGATATCTCGTGCTTCTAGATGCATCTCAAATTGTTGTAGCCATATTTCCCACCGGATTGCTGCTCCGCTGGTGAAAGGGTCGAATGGCGGCATGAACGTTGTCAGTGAGGGGTCGCTGCGCTCCTCGGTGATGCTCCTCCTTGATGATGAGGAACCGGTGCTGATTCTTGTTGGGCTTGTGTTTGGGCTCGACATGTTGTTCTGTGAGATGGTTCTTGGGGCTGAGCGTAGCTGGTGAGGTTATCCTTGCTGCCTGGTGTGACGGCACGTGGCGTCGTGCGAAGTGCTGCGGTTCCGGGCCGTGGTGGGCTGCGCAATGGCTATCCTGGGGTGTCGGCGCGTGTCCAGAGATATCTTTTCCCTTATTGTTTGGTGTGGGAAACGAGATAGATGGAAGAAGAAAAAAAAAATTTCCTTTTTTTTTTTTTTTCTGCGTGGGCGGAGCCGGGGCTGAAGCTTACCGGTCTCCGCGGAGTTGTCGTGGGTCTGTGGACGCCGCGGCTCCTTCTGGTGCTGGGAGGCGTGCAGTCCACACCCGCCTCGTCGCCAGTGTGATGTTTGCTCTGCCGCCGCTAGAGCGAGCGGCGGTGTCAGCGTGTTCGCGGCCCCCGGCCAGGGAGGCCCGGATCGCAGAGCAACCCAGCGTGCTGCGCAAAGAAAGATACGCGACTCGTTCGTAGCTTGCATAAATCCGGACTGGCGCGAAACCGCCAGTTCCGGTGATTCCTTTAATCTCCTCCCACTCCTTGTGTCACGTGACCGTTCTCTCCCGGCACGTGACACCACAGTAATTGTCCTGTTTTTTTGTAAAGGTTTATTTTAACCATAAACAAATACAAAAATAAAAAAAACTTGAAAATGTATTCCTAGAACATGGGGTTTGTATGCAAAAGCTTCACACATGTACACTGTCCTTTAAAGACATATGGGGGTTATCCAAACGGAATACGGGCATGGTCAAGAGCTGAGTAACTTGGGGCAAGTTTGGCAAGGGGTTAACTTAGGGGTGATGGGCATGCAGGAAGGGGCACAATTGCACAGGTCCCTCCCACAGAGTGGGGAAGGAACATTTACTGGCTTCCAGTGATCAGAGGACCCTTTCGTTCTCCTTGTCTTCGGACTTTGCCGTCAGCAATGTGTGGCAAGGATCAGCCATATTCACCATCCTTCTCCTTACAGTTTTTGGTGGTGGAGTTTAAGAAGTCAGACAGCAGTAGGTGAAGTGTCTCGGATCTTTCCCTCACCCCTCTCTGGTTCTCAGGCTTTGAAGCTGTTGGAGCTCTCTCACAGTCTCAGGTGGGCTGCATCTCAGAAGGGGACATAGCTACCTCAGCTGAGTCACCATTACAGCAATAAAGTCTGGGTGTGGAATATGCCAGGACTAGGGTCAAAATACCCAGCGCAAGACCTCAGGACAAGACTCTGAACGCAACTTGATTCAGGACCAGGTTCCCTAGAAGAGGGTCTGTAAAGCATGGGGTGATACAGCAACAGGCTCAAATGAAAGGGGCAAGAGGTGTGTCAAATCAGGGCATGGCTCATCTTTTTAAGGGTTTGGAAACACACTAAAGACAGGTGCAAGGATTGTTCAGAAAGCATATATGAAGTACCAACCCCATGCTGAGGGTGAAATAAATATTCCTTTTCCTCACTGGAAAGTTGGTTGAAAAATAGCGAGAGTGCAATTAAAATTATGTACATCCAAATATGGGTAAAAGAGTTACACAATGTTTTATGATACAGAAAATGTGAATTAATTAATTAAATCATCCAAACATGCCATGTGCACCTGCAGGGCAGTATCAGGTCAGAGGAAGGAACATGTCTACCTCTTCCAGGTCTCAGGAACTATTCAAAATAACTAATTATTACGAATAGGAGAACAGCAGGTGGCGAGAAAAATGGTTTGCAATATTTGGGCTTTCATTTGAGCTGAACAGCATGCAAACACAGGGTTGTGTCATGTCAGAGGAGGGCGCATCCTCCTCCTAACCCAGGTAAACAAGTCTAAAAAACAAATCAATGTAAAGTATGGGAAAACAACAGGTAGGAGGAAGCATGATTGAAACATGAGGGTTTCATTTGAGCTAACAAACAAACACCAGGGCAAAGGTGGAGGCAGATGAGACTTGATATCTCTGAGTGGTTTCAGAGTTCTGAGCTGAGAATGTTCCAGCACTACTGAGCCATTGCATACTGAAACACACTGCTGTCCATTGAAAGACATTGCTGTCCATGTAGTTCAATGCACATTTAAATAACATTATTTCCCATCATTCTTTTAATGTGAAAACACGTTTTTTACTGCCCACATAAACGGTTCCTTTCTTACCTACTCTTAGGATAGGCCTTGCCTACTGCAGTTACTGACTGTATTAGCTGGAAAAGAAGGGAATGTCCAGCCTGTCAGTTTCTGGGGGGGCACAGACACATACAACCAGTATTTGGCATTGGACTGCACACTTCCCCCTTTCAGAAATCCTGGGCATCAAAGATTACACTTCTTGGGGGAGCATACTCATTACAATTTTGATAGTCTGTTGGTGGGATTAGTTGTACTTGGTGGTTAAAAAAAAGGGACGTTCCACAAGGAAACTGGATTTAACATTTTCTGAGCTTCACAAGAGAAATATTGGGAGGGACTGAAAATTGGGACATTGCAACACACTCTAGGAGCATCATAGCACAGCTCCATAACTGTTTCCTGGTCTGTTGATGATCTCTTGTTGCGCATCTGTGTCACCCTGAGGGGTCTGATCCAGATGGGTCTAGCCTGTTGGTCAGATCCTGAAGAATCCAATGGTTGGGTGGGTCCTGCAATTCAGGGACATCAGTTGGTGCAGGTGTGTCCGGGACAGCAACCTTGGGAAATAATGTTTGGAAGGCAATAGATAGACTGGGTATGGGATTGGGCCAAGGGCGAGCAGCAGAAATAGTGGTGTCCAAATGGAAGCACATGGGTACAGAGGTTTGTGACTGTGGTAGCAGAGGGATGGGTAGAGGATTCAAAGATTAAGGTAGGAAATAGTGGGGCTTGATCCTAGGTTAAGGTTAGAAGTCGAGCAGATAGGTCTTCTTGGGTTTCACCACTTGAGATGGGTACTGCTAGGTCGCCTTGATAGATGTTGCCAACGAGAGGTTAGCAATTCCCACACCAGAGAAGCAATACCGGTTTACGTTGATATCCTTTTGGTTGAAAAATGCACTTGCCAATTTTTCAGTGGATGCCGGATCAGGTCCCGAGGAGACTAGAAGATGTCATGTATCTAAACAACATTCCTGATTTCCATCAGGAGTTCATAATCCAAACAGACGATTGGGTTTTAGCACAGCTAAATTCTAATAGGAAATGAGAGCTAAGGTGGGAATTGTGGCACATAAAATTAGACAGTGAGCCCATACAAAAATAAATAACTAGCATCTAAAATTTGTTGGCAGAGATACAAAAATTGGCTTAAACAACAAAGATGCCTGATGATTCAGAAAGACTCTGCGATAATGCTTGTGGCTGTTGGGGCAAACAAAGATGAAAACCTTTGGATCCTGATTGGCACAATGGAGCATAACACATTGAAGGCCCAAATGAATCCTGATTTAGAAAGAACTTGGACTGAGTACTTCTATAAGCTGTATGCAGAGGAGACCAACCTCTAAGACACAGAAGCACTTAGGGGTGGAAAGTGGATATTATGATTCGAATATGATGAAAGTCTTTTCACAAAAAAAGCAATTCAAGCGCTACAGGTCCCAATGGCCTAGTGAATGAAACCTTAATAGTGGCCCCAAAATTAAGGGTTGCTATTCTACTTATCATGTTTGCATATATTATCAGGATAATTCATGGAATAAATGTGTGCTGAAAACGGGCGCATGCTAGTGTTTTCGCGTGCAAGCGCCCATTTCCGTATTCATGGAACACATTGCGTGTGGCTTACCTGAGGCCTGCGTTGAATCCACGCGGGTCCAACACATCACTGCGACACCACGAATGCCTTGCGCAATACAGCCAGCGAAGGCGTACTCCGTCCAGCGCACACACCTAAAAAGGGGGCGGAACACGTGAAATGGGGAACAATGCACGAAAATGAGGGCTTACGGGGGAAGCACCGCAGTCAAATCCTCGCAACGCCCACACGCGCGCCAACAACGCGTATTCATGGAATCAAACAGGGCTCATCGGCACATGGCAATAGACGCGCAAACCCGGAAGCACGTACGCCACGCGAAAGCAGGCGGAAACGCCCCCACGCACCAAAGCCAATGCATAAAAGTGCGCGCAAACAACAAATGTGCGTATACAGCTACAATGAATGTACCATTACTCGCAGCAGTGATTGTGGGACACCGCAGGAGGAGGAGGAGGATAGCTAGGCCCCGCATTTTTTTACACATCAGCCTTTTTGGGATGCCTGATGACCAGGTCTATGGCAGGTATAGGTTTCCACCTCATATCATCCTAGACCTGGTCACTGAGTGGGAGGATGACCTCACATCATCCACCCTGTGCTCCCAAGCACTGAGCCCCTTGGAAAAGGTGCTCCATGTACTGCATTTTCTGGCCACTGGGTCATTTCAGTGGTCAACTGCCATATTTGGGGGCGTCTCAAAGCCCACGCAGTCATGCTGCCTACACCAGGTGTTGGCAATCATGATTGCATGCCCCTCAGTCCGCAGGCATATATACATGCCCAGAACACCCGCAGGCTGTGGTCCAGGACTTTTACAGGGTGGCACACTTCCCCAAAGTGCTTGATGCCATTTATTGCTCCCAGGTTGGCCTACATCCACCTAGGGCCACTGAGCACATCTATCGCAATCGCAAGCACTGGCATTCCATCAACGTGCAGGTCGTATGCGATGCCAAGGGAATCATATCCTCTTTCTATGCCAACTATCCAGGGGACACCCATGATAGTTTCATATTCAGAATGTCACCCCTAAACCGGGACCCGGAAGCTGGGAGGCATGGCAAGACATGGCTCATTGGCCAGTACAAATGTCTGTGCACATGCATGCATGTCACACACAGACAAATAGACAAACTTAACTAATGACAACCATTATCACCTCCTCAAGGGACAGTGCCTACCCTCTGAGCACCTACATGATGACGCCAATATGGAACCCCACCACACCACCCCAGGTAAGATACAACGCAGCCCATATTGCAACCAGGGCCATAGTGGAGCGCACATTAGGAGTGCGAAAGTCACACTTCCGCTACCCTTGACCACTCCGATGGACAGCTACTATATGCACCACCAGTAGTGTGCAGGATCATTGTGGCAGCATGTGTCCTGCACAATGTTGCAACACGGCGGGGTGTACCGGTGGACATGGTGGTATCCCCAACAACATGCATGCCTGCTGCGCATGGGAGGGGAAAGGGCACATGGCGAGGCTGCCCGTACCCAGCTAGTGGCACAATTATTCACCTAAAATCCCACCCCTGTGGAGTGCACACAGGCCTGGCACATTACAGGTGACAATCGATGATGAGAAAGGGACAATCAACTGTCACAACCTTGCCACCCTGAGAATGTGTCCTTGGAAGTGCTACATTGTGTGCATCCCTAGCTACTTAAACCAACACAATCCTGTTTAACCAAAAGGCACACATTCAAGAAGCAGTATGCCACTAACCCCATGCAAAACAGCACATCCACATACTGATATGTCACCTAACCCCTCCCAAATCCCATGTTACCCGGCCGACACACCACACCATAGCATGCAATGTAAAAAGTCAAAAGTAAATGCACAACACATGACAACTGTCACAAAGTGCACTTTGACAAATGGAAATATGTCCAAAACAATTCCCTCTGACACATCAAAATGAAACCGTACACAGGAACATCCAATTACTAGCATAACATATCATAAACAGAGGACCCAACAGTGACAATGTCAGACCAATCACAATAGCACAAGTGCCTCAATGTGACAAAGCCACCACATGGACCCCTTCCATCTTGATTGGGTCTCTGCTAGCTAGAGGGGGCAGGGTAACGCATACAGCATGAAGGGTATCAATGATGGAGACAGGCAAGGTAATACATGAAGATGTAACATCATAAAATACACATTTACCAATATCCAAAGAAAAATGCATGCTAAACATGCACTGGTCAAACAATCATCAATCCCCACAAGGGGTGTATACATAGGTTGGACTTCAGACTGGCCACAGATATGATGGAAGCCCAATGCCTATGTGTAAGCTACTGTCACACGCTGCACTCCTTGCAAGCCCATGAAAGGGGAAGCAGGAGTGGCATATGTGTCTGGACCCCAAGCCACAAACACAAACATGAGAAAAGCATGTATGGGCCCAGCCGGAACACACAGTGGATGCCTACAGGTGCCACAAAAAGCAACACACTGTTACATGAATGCATAATAAACAGAAAAATTATAAAAAGTTTAAAAAATGGCCACGGTGGACCGGGGGCAGGGTCAGGGGGAGCCTATAGTGAGAGAGCTGCCACCGCTGTCGGCACCCTCTGGTGTAACATTAGAAGGTGAGCGTGGCAAGGAAAGCTGACTACGCATAGCCCTGGTATGCTCCTCAATGGCAGCAAGCATGCAGGCCTGAAAGGTCTGCTTCTGCATGATTACGGTACAGAGGTCCCCATGCAGCACCTAACGTGTTGCATGGAGTTCTGCCTGCAAGACCTCACGTGACGCACGGACCTCCTCCGGGGTTGCATGGAGTTCCATATGCAAGGCCTCACGTGATGCACGGATGTCCTCCCGGGTTGCATGGAGTTCAGCAGAGATGTTGTGTGTCAGCTGCTCCATCTGCTGTGCTGCCCGTCTACTGCTGGCCACCCCAAGTGCAGCCAGAGTAGTTTTGAGGGAGGTGTTCTCTTCCCTCAGGGCATCCCTGTGGGCCTCTGCCTCTGCAGCCATGGCTGTGCGCAGAGCCCCCAGTTCAGCCAGTCAGTCCCTGTTGGCGGACAACATGTGCAGCCTGTGCGAGCAGCATTTGGACCGCACTGCCTGCTGCTGGAGCTCCATCTGCCTTTCAGGGGGGAGAATGGAATTGGCCACCCTTTCCATGCCCTGAGCCATCATTTCACATGATGGCCCCTGTTGCTGTGCAATGGCATACATGGAATTCTCCCACACAGTTTTCCCGGGTGGCACACTGCGTTGCCGGACACCACGCCTGTCGGGCCCAAGGACACCTGGCCCTTGTTGCGCTGGATCTGCCTGTGGCTGCAGGACTGCATTCCTCCGGAACAGAAGCAAGTAGTGTGGAGTGTGACCCTGCATCCAGATGGACATGCCAACACCGACTGGCCCCTTGAGGGGTCAACTCCCACTGCAGGTGTGTCGGACAGAACAGCATCCACAACAGAATCACTCACCTGCAACAGCAATGAGGGTTCAATTTCTGGTTCCGCACCAGAGGCATAGGGTTCCTCTGAGGTGTACTCAGAGACACCCCCCCTGGCCAGGATGGTCTGGAGCATCAATGGATGTTCATGGGCTACCACCCCATGGCCTCCCCTGGTGCCTCGTAGGGGCTCTGAATACTCCACCCCCTCTGCCATCTCCTCCTCCTCCACTGCATCCAGTGCCTCATCACCTTCACAAAATAAAAAGAAGGCATGACCACACATGTTAACAGCATAGGCCACACACATGGGTATTACAATGTTGACAGCCAACACATGAAGCAGCCATGTGACACATGACACAAACTCAGGCATCCACGCATTGCTAATGTAATGGTACGAGACCCTGAAAGCAGACATGGATGCGTGTCAAATTGCAAAATAAGACATGTACTGCATGGTGCATAGCACCTGCATCACACACATACGCTTGTGACTGGCATAGTCCTTCCACAAACATGACAGATGCCAACACACAGATGGCACGTAGCATAGCCATGACCGACCTGTCAAACAGACCCAGATGGAAGCTCAATACTACTGTCCATGAGCCATGTACAATGCATGTCATTTGACATTTCATTTAAATCACTATGATAAAACACACATGTGTCACAGGCTGCAACGACGCTAGGGTGTTGAAATACAGTGAAGGAAGGCACATGGATTCATCAATGGCAGGTCACTTTGACATCACGCAAGTGAATAGGCATGTGGAAGGGGAGAACGGGGCTCAGAAGTGTGTGGGTGCAGTGCAGTACATGTGAACGGCATCAACTATCATTGAGAACACAGAGGCAGTAATGTGAATGTTGTGGACTGGTGGCAGTGTAATGGCAAGTGCAGTAATTCTGTGTAAAGTGTTGGTAGTGGGTTGTAGGGATACAGTAAACCCCACCCCTAAGGGCGGGGGATGGCTTGGAGGCAGTGCATGGCTCAAAATGGCTGCTCAGAGTACCGTGTTGTAACAGACAGTGTGGGCAGGTGTCAATTGCATTCTTTCGGTCATCTGGGACAACAGCAGCGGAGAGGAGGACAGTAAGCACAACACATGAGGAAGCATCAGAAGTGCGCCCAAACCCGGAGAAGCAACAACAGCAGTTGCATAGATGCAGGGAGGCTGTACCAGAGGGAGGCTTATGCTCGACACAGATGAGAACCCCAAACTAATGGCCATGAGGAGCAACTGACCCTGAGTGAGCAGGAAAGGGATAATGAAATACCATGAGAAGGAAGCAAATACTGGAGCTGGAGTTGAATGAATTGCTTGCCCAGGACCCATATGGACTTGCTGGGAATGCACGGGGTCCAGGAATTAACACTCATAGCCACTGTGAACCTGTGCCATCCGCACAGTCCGAGTGAGATATCCTGCACCAAAGCCAAAGGACGTTCCACACAGTCCAGGTCTGGAAGAGTTGAAGAGCGAAGAGTGTATATTCACAGAAATTCGGTTACTGCCCGTTGCAGTAGTCCGCCATCGGAATCACCAGTCCCATGGAAACAGTGAGCTGCTGGAGGATGGAGAGGTAAGGAAAAATGCCTCTGAGGAGGAACAGCATGCAGGGTGACCACACAGAGACGTCAATCATGTGACGATAGAACGTGAGTGTTGAGTGGAATCTCATCACAGGCTATCCGCCACCATAGGTTGGAGCAACAATAGGGCCAAGAGAGGCTGCACAGAGATTGAGATGGAAGGTGGGAGCAGGTGTGGTGATGAGGATTGCCTCTGTGTGCAAGACATGGTTTGTATGCAGTCTGCATGACAACAAGCACATATAAGTCCAACATCACATGGGACACACATGGCAGTCATATCATTGTAGCCTGAACTGGCAGACAATCATAACATATCACCGAAGCAACATACACATGGCCTGGACACAGACGCATCACCACTCGCTGGACATTGTCTCATAATTTGGCAGCCCTCCCCCACCTTGGACCTGCTCCACTGCGATGAAATCACCAGCGATATCCTCATGTGGAGTGAATTCTTCGTCCTCTGATGGTGTCCCACTGCCAGTCACCAGAGTAGAGACGAACTTTGCAGCCAGCTTGTCTTTTGCTCGGCATCGGATGTCATTCCAACGCTTCATCACATCATTTGCTGTGCACCTCTCATATCCCAAGGCGCTAGCATCCGCGATGCACTGCCAGTGGGCCCTATGCTGAGTAGGCGTATGTTTGCTCTCTGCCGTCACCAGCATGTCACGCGTCCAGTTCCCAATTACAGAAACTCTGCTTTCTTGACATATTTGAGGGCTGAGCCGTGTCTGGGGTCCCAGCCTGTTCTGCTGGAGCACGCTTCTTCACCTTGGGAGGTGGTGCAGATCCTGAGTGGCTTGTGCTGCTCTGGACAGTAGGGGTTGAAGCACAAGTGGACTGGCCAATGGAAGCAGGCAATGACAGGAGGACCGAAGGTCAGACTGCAGGTACTGGCAGATGGGTGCTGTTGCCAGGACCCTGCGCCCCACCTGCCTCAGTGCCAAGGGCCAGGACCAACACAGTCCTGGCTGGGTGACTCAGAGCCGGGGTGGTGTCAGCTGCAGCTGCCCCTGCAGCTTCCACACCCTGGGGGCTCGACGCAGCAGATGACACTGCTGTCCCAGATCCACGTGACCTGGTGACAGCAACTTTCACCACACATGCATTGGCCTTCCCAACACAGCAATCGGCCTGTGAGTCTTCCTGTGCCTGTTCCAGGACCAATCCAGTCCGGGCTGGCTGACCCTGAGCCAGGGTGGCAGTAGCTGCAGCTGCCCCTGCAGCTTGCACACCCTGCCTGCTTGTGACAGCAGGTGGCACTGCTTGTCAGATCTGACGGGTGCTGGGGATGGCAGCAGCAGCTGCATCTCCCTGACCCGCTTGGGGGGGAATAGCTGTCCCTGCATGTGCCTGGACACCCTGCCCTCATGGACCATCCTGGCCATGTTGCCCACCTTGGCCACCCTGGCCACGTTGCCCACCTTGTCCACCTTGGCCACCCTGGACACGTCCCCACCGTGGCCACCTCTGGGAGGTCACCTAGCTTTGCCTCCCTTACCACTTGTTTCCCTCCCAGTCATGGCACTGATGTACTAACGCATTGGGAGGTGCAGACAACAATTGTCCTGGGCAATTGGGATGAAGGGGGCAGAGTATGTGATGGAAAACATATCCCTCCGCTCCTGCAAGGCTGTATGTGATCCCTGGGGAAAAATAACGGGTCACGCAATGCTGAGGCACCCCAAAAACAAAAACAAACATGCACGTAACCCCTCGGTAGCCCACGTGCGATGAGAAAATGTCCCGCAGTATGCTGTGGCACCCAGGAACACAAAAAAAGCATACGCGGGGAACACGTAGGCTACTATGACCTCGAAAATTGGGGACGCGACACACAGGGGCAACCACAGTGTGAAAAATGCGAGCGCCACTCACCGTCTGCCTGGAAAAATGAAGAAAAACACACAGACGTGTGCGCATAGACAACTCCCCCGCCAAAACAACAAGTACGCACTGCCACAGTAGTGATCAATTTGCGTGTGAACCCACCAAAATATGAATGTCACGCGTCGGTCTCCACGAAAAGCACATATGGTGCACTGTTGTCCTATGCGGACCTTTAACCCGTACTGAACGGCAACACCCAACATCCGGCACGCATGACGTAACTTACATGCGTAGGGCCTTTCCTCTGACCATACCCGCAGGCAGCCCACACCACAAGGGACCCCCCAACACCCGTGACCATACCCTGCAGGCAGCCCACCCGTGACCATACCCCGCAGGTAGCCCACACCACAAGGGACCCCCATCACCCGTGATCATACCCGCTGGCAGCCCACACCACAAGGGACCCCCCCACACCTGTGAGCATACCCCGCAGGCAGCACACCCGTGTCCATAGCCGTAGGCAGCCCACACCACAAGGGACCCCCCAACACCCGTGACCATACCCTGCAGACAGCCCACGCCACAAGGGATGTCCCAACTCCTGTGACCATACCCTGCAGGCAGCCCACCCATGACAATACCCTGCAGGCAGCCCACCTGTGACCATACCCTGCAGGCAGCCCACACCACAAGGGACCCCTCATCACCCGTGACCATACCCCACAGGCAATCCACACCACAAGGTATCCCCAACACCCGTGATCATACCCCGCAGGCAGCCCACACCACAAGGGACCCCCCAAGATCCATGACCATACACCACAGGCAGCCCACGCTACAAGAGACCCCCCCATCACCCGTGACCATAACCGGAGGCAGCACGTGTTTGCGGCTGATGGGAGCACATGCGGCCCTTTCCACGCTATTTGTCTGGTGCAAGCGGGGTATACGATTTTGCGGGGGTAGGCGAGGACCTTTCCATGTGATTTGGCTGGCGCAAGCAGTTTACGTGATTTTGCGGGGGTACACAACGGCATTTCCACGCAATTTGTCTGGCACAAACGGGGTACGTGATTTTGCAGGGGTACGCAAAGGCCTTTCCACGCGATATGGCTGGCGCGGGCAGGGTACGCGATTTTGGGGGGTTATGCAAGGGCATTTTCACGCGATTTGGCTGGCACAAGCGGGTTACGTGATTTCGCAGGTGTACGCGAGAGCCTTTCCACGCAATTTGGCTGGCACGAGCGGGTGACGCTCCGATTTTTCATGTGATTACGATGGCGGGGGGCTTTGTGCTGGGCTATGGATGGCGCTAGGCCTTGCGCTGTATTGGGCATTTCAATGGTCTTTTGGCTGCGCACAGGGGCTTGTTGGGGGCGTAACTAGCGCTTCTGGATGTTAAATGTGCCATAGCTAGTAATGGCTCAGCAAATCCATGAATACGCGTGACGCACAATTGCTGCTTTCGCCACGACTAGCGCACGCATGCCGCACGCTCCTTCTCTGCACACGGCGCTTGCGCTGTTTCTGCGCTGGATTCTATGAATCGGGCCCTACGTGTCAATGTTGATGGAGAGCTTACTATGAAAGATCATGTATCCCATATTAGGACCTCCTGTGGTTACGTGATTAAATTTGTTAACCAAATCAGACCCTAAATCTCTGTTGAGAATAGATCCACCTTATCATCGGCACTTATTAAGTCGAGACTCAATCATTGTAATAGTCTCTTGGCAGAGACCTCGAAGTCAAATATTCAGTCGCTGCAGATGGTGCAGAATAGTGCTGTTCATGCTGTTTTCGGTTTGCGAAAACATGATCACGTTTCTTAGGCCAGAAAAAAGTTACACTGTTTGCCTGTAGTACACAGCATTCCTCAAAAGATTCTAACATTGGCTCACAAATACTGGTGATCCACTGCCCTTCCTTATCCTATGAAACAATTGACTCCAGATAAACCTGCACATGCCCTGCAATCCGGGGATTTACACAAACTGAAACAGTCACGTTTCAAATTGTCTAAATTTATTGGATGCAACTTTTCAGTGCAGGCATCCAGGGAATGGAATGCCCTCCCAAACAAATATGTTCCATCTCTTCCCTGCTTTGCTTTATAAAAGCAGTCAAAACACACTGTTTTGGCTATGCATCACTCCTCTGCCCATGTCCTTTTGTATCTCGCTATCTGTGCATTATTTTTGTGCACCTTGAGGTCTATGGGCATTTGGCACTTTAGAAGAATTGAATGAATGAATTAATAAATAAATAAACGTCAATACAACAGTGTGGCACACACTAATGTTGTACCAAACATAGTATGTAGAATGTACTGTTTAAGAGGGTCAAAAAATGAATGTATATGTAAAATTGTATGCAATTAAAGCTTTTAAAATATCCTGCTTAACAAATTATACAGCTTTATTACCGTATGCAACTAAGTAACCATACCAAGTAATATTCTATTTGTTATCTTCACAAAGAAACAAATACATATTCCATAAGCACTATCCTCAATTGTACTTCAATTATATCATTCCAGCATATAACAAATACTGTTTAGTCCCCCTACAGTACCTATCGTTACTATACACATATTACTATACTGTTTGTTGCCAGTGGCCAGATTCTTAGGGGCATGGCCTATGTCCATGCCCCCAAGAATCTGGCCACTGGCCTCAACCACCACAATAGAATCAAACCATATAACAAGTATGCACAATACACCTTCAAATAACAAAACTCGCCCTGAACCCCCTGCAATCCAAATTATGTCAGCGGACACTAATATTGACCACGGACTCGGCGGCACCTGGAAGCCCTTTTTTCCACCTATAAAAACAGCTCCATATCAATTTTATTCCAATCCCACCCTCTTTCCAATCCCTCTTTCGGCCACCAAATGACCCCAAATGTGTTATCCACACTTTTTTCCTCATTGCCCTATCCGCTGACACCGGTGGCTGTCCGTAGATCCAAAATGTCGACCATATAAAAAAATCTGACGCACCTCACGTTGTTCAACATCCTATCAGCGTGCGTTTTTGGTGACCGCAGACATCGAGCCACCCCATGATTGGTCCAGAGGTGTCCGTGGACCCCAAATCAGGAAATGAGTCCACGGACTGGCCTCAGATAGCACACATTTCTTTACCTACTTTTTGGAAATTTTTTGTAAAACTACTGGACGGATTTACACCAAATTTACAAAAGCACGCTTTTGGAACAAAGCTGCTGGTCCCAGCGGAAATTTGGTAAAAATTCATCCAGCGGTTTGGGCTGTAGGCACGAGCAAAAGTTTTTCCATTGCGTCTGAGGATTTCCTCAAATTTTGGGACCCCCCCTATAACTGTCCCCAGTGGACGAAACTGCACCCAACTTTGCAAAATCATTCTGAGAGGGGCATTTACTTTTTCTTGCAGAGTTTGGTGAGGATTCCTCCCAGGGAAGGGGCAAAGTTATGAGCCACTCAAAAAGTGCTCTTTCTAGGAGTTGAACAACTTAACCACAACTACAGGGCTGCTACCATAGGCCCTGCCATATATTTATAGAACCTTGATTGAGAATTCCTTTATTTTGGACCATTGTACTTTTCTGTCTGGGTTGCTACTGTTTCACATTCACACCCCTATTGAGAGTATAGCCTTCCCACAGCAAACGTTACCACAAAAGGAGAAGATGGCATATCTCTCAACTGTGCATTTCACCTTTATGATTGGGATCACTCTTTCTTTGCATCAGTATGGGTGCTGAGTAGGCGGTGCTGACTCTACTTATCCTTGTACTCCTGTGGGGCAAAAGTCAATTCGTCACAGTGGAGAAGAAATCACCAGCACCACAAGTGTAGATGTCATAAATCTTCTAATGCATGCACTATTACTCGAGTTTGTGTAGCCATCTTGTCAGAATGTTGCAGTATTAACAGTTTTTTGTCACACTGGTTTTGAACTGAGCTAGATCATCGTTTTAAGCATTGTGCTATTCAGTACGCTTTGTCTAGGTTTTTTACACAGTCACACCCAAGTCACGGAGCTCCTTTGCCCACAATGAATGTGGCACACATAAAAGCGCTTTGATTTATTTCAGGTTCTTTTTGGTAAGGCCTCCAACCCGTCTCGCATACAACCCCAACAAATAAATACCCAGTGGCACAATGGACTAGTAACCAGGCCGGGGTGTATTAAGAATATATTTATTAATTAATTATTTTTGCCAAATAGCAAAAACAGATTACATCAGCCACCAATGTTGTGGCAACACAAGAACAAAATGACTTCTGTAAAGGCACTAACATAGAGATTGCACTAAAATATGCATCTTCAATTCTTTCCTTTTAAATCACACGCCAATACAGAAAAGAACAATTCAAGGCACACAGTGAGTGCAGATTGAAAACACAATGTTTTGATAACTTTCCTCCCAGCAACCCTCACCCTCCAAACATCAATATGGCTCGACTCCTAGGAATGGAAGGCAGTTGCCGGGAGTCTGGGAAAATCGGATTTTGAATTAGAATCACTGATGCAATGTGGGAAAGAATAAAAAGCCAGTGGAAATTCGTTTTGCACAGCACAATGGGAAAATTGGATTTGGGGTCTTACTCACAGAAACAATATGAAAGAAAGAAAAGCAATGAAAATTAATTTCTCCACACCTAACAAGCACAGGTAGGGCTTTAGGGTTTTGGTCAGAGCCCAGTGGGAAAATCGTTTTTTAGATTAAGCACAGCTGTAAAGTGACAGAATGAAAATGCAAATGGGAAAATTGTTTTTGCAACACCTACCAAGAACAGATAGGGTTTATGGGATTTTGGTCAGAGCACAATGGCTACAAAGGGGCAATTTCGTTTTGCACCTTGTATATTTATTTCTTTATTTGTATTTATAAAGCACCCAGCGGCCCGGAGACATCGTGCCGCTGTTACAGAATATTCACTTAATGCATGTTATGACAGTGTTACAGAGGCAAATATAGACATTCAATGACAGTGTTGGGATGTGTTCCGAGGTTACAGAGGAACAATGTTGGAGGCAGTAAAGTATGGTAACGGTTTAGTTAAACAACTTTGTTTTTAATACTTTTCTGTATGCTGTGAGGGATTCTTCCTTTCTGTAACTGAGCGGCAGCGAGTTCCAAGCTTTCGGGGCTAGTACATCAAAGCTGGTTCCTCCAGCTTTAGCTCTGTTGAATGCTGGGACTGAGAGTCGGTGTGAGTATTGGTCACGTTTTGGTCTGTGGGCAGGAGCCTGCTGTATTCTTTCCGCTAGGTAGACTGGGGCGGTCTGGGCAAGGCATCTGTGTGTCTTGCCCAGACAAGGGCCTTGAATGTTGAGGGCCTTGAATGTTGGTCAGAGCACATGTTATGCGCTCTTTGATCCGGAGCCAGTGGGCATCATTTCTTGCCTGGGAGATGTGCTCTCTCTTGGGGATAGTGAGTGCAGCTCTAAGGGCGCTGTTTTGTGCAATTTGCAGTCTGTTGATGTTGTTTGCGGAGATGCCTAGGAGTAGGATGTTACAGTAATCCAACTGTGCGCCGATTGTGACTCTAGCAATGTTAAGGCAGTTATTTGGTGATAGGTAGCGTTCCACTGCATTTATAATTTTTGATATAAGTGCTGCTGATGATGATATGGCGCTGACTTGCCTATCCATTGATAGGGTGGAGTCCAGGTAGACACCAAGTGTTTTCACTGCAGCAGAGGTTGTAATGACAGTGTTCTCGGTGCTGAAGGAGCTATATTTGTCATCTAGTTTTTTAGGGATTCTTTGGGGCCCACCAGTAGTATTTCTGTTTTTTCGCCGTTTAGACATAGGCAATTGGCTGCCATCCAAGTTTGGATGTGCGCATATGTGTCTTGGAGGGTGTTGAGGTCTTGATCATAGTTACCTGTTAGAGGGAGAAGAATGTGTGTATCATCGGCATACTTAGTGAAGGCTATGCCGAAATCTTCTAGGTCGCTGAATAGGGTGAGAGTGAATCGATTAGAGAGAGTGGGGGAGGTACAAGAACCGTGTGGGACACCACATCCAATGGGAGATAGAAAGGCAGATGCCTGGTCTGAAAAGACTCTCATAGCTCTACCATCCAGGAAGGAGGTGATCTAAGCAGTGGCTTCTTGGGAGAAGTGGGCTGTGTCCGTGAGATGTTTACACAGGATCTTGTGGTCAACCAAGTCAAAGGCCGCCGAAAGATCTAAGAGTAGGAGGAGTGAGGACTTGCCTTTGTCCATGGCTTCGAGTAGTTGGTTCTTGAGGTCAAGTAGGGCTGACTCTGCCGTGGTGAGGGCGGAAGCCAGATTGTCTTTTTCAGAGGATGTTGTGTGCTTCTAGGTAAGACTGAATCTGTAGATATGCAGCCTTGTCCAGAATTTGCAACAGGAATGGCATAGTGGTAATTGGATGGTAGTTGTTTGGAGAGTCAGGGTCAAGGTTGTTTTTTTTTTAATAGATGCCGAACCCAAGCTTCCTTACGGGTGAGTGGGACGGTGCTAGTGGCAAAGGAGGCATTGATGAAGGTGGTGACAAATGGGGCAAGAGCCGTTGTGCAGTATTTAACTAGGTCAGCTGGGCAAATGTCTCCTTTACATAACGATGGTTTGGTATGCTTCATGATCAATAGGACTTTGGGAATTTTTACTTCCCTAAATGCGATTTCCTAAATGTATAAGCAAAGGCGCTGCCATGCTTCCCCTTGATATGATATATGATATGGTATTTGTAACGCGCCTATACACAAGTGTTTCAAGGCGCGACGAGGCAGGGAGGGGGGGACAAGGGGAGACAGACAACGATCCTACTAGGCCAGGTGTCATTCAGATCGCGCAAGTGCAGGGGTAGGGGAGGGGGAAAAAGTGCAAGGGGAAGGGGAGGGGGAAAAGTGCAGTACAAGGTAAGTGGCGTACGTAATAAATAAATAAATAGGGCCAGCTGGTGGCAAGTGTGAGGTAAGTGCAGAACAAGTGCTGGGGGAGGGGGGGGCTGTAGGGATACAGAGACAGTCCCGCAGTGCAAAGGGGTTCCAGGGCATCAGTGCAAGTGGAGAGTGGCAGGGCCCAGGACCGAGGCCGTTTAGAGTGGTCCAGTTGCAGGATCAGTGCAGTTTCAGTGAAAATTAATTAGCAGTTCAGCAGGGGAGAGGGAGAGGGAAAGCAGAAGCAAAGAGGAAGGTTTTGAGGTGCTTCCGGAACCGGAGATGGTTCTCCTCAAGTTTCAGGGAGGCAGGAAGGCTGTTCCAGAGGGAGGCCCCTGCCGCGGAGAGAGATCTACCCCCAGCTCGTTGCTTCGAGAAGCGGCTAACCCTGAGGGAGTTGGATGCGGATGAGCGAAGGGCTCGGGAAGGAAGATATTTGGGAAGAGAGAGTTGAAGGTATTTAGGACCCAGGCCCCAGAAGGCCTTGTGGACAATGCAGAGGGTTTTGAACTTTATCCTCGCAGCCACTGGGAGCCAGTGTAGAGATTTCAGTCCTGGAGAGATACGGTCCCCGGGCTTGAGGCCAAGGACAAGCCTCGCAGTTCTGTTCTGGATGAGTTGCAGAGGGCGGAGAGTGGAGGCAGGCAGATTAAGATAGAGGCTGTTACAGTAGTCCAGCTTCGAGAGAACCAGGGCTCGGGAGACAGTGAGCTTCTGGGGGAAGGAGAGGAAGGGAAGAATACCTCTGAGGAGGTGCAGCTGGTAGTGTGACCTCTTGGCGACATCAGAAATATGAGGAGAGAAGGAGAGTGTGGAGTCGAAGATGACCCCAAGGTTTTTTGCCTTGCAGGTAGGAGCAGGGAGGGGGCCAAGGGAGGCAGGCCAGAGAGCTACAGGGAAGGAGGGAGTGGGAGTACCGATGAGTAGAATCTCAGTCTTACTGGCATTAAGGCAGAGGTCATTGGCGGCACACCATTCTTGGATAGTAGACAGACAGTCAGAGATGAGGGAAGGAGAGGGGGAGGCTGAGGGTAGCCTGAAAATGAGCTGGGTATCGTCCGCATAGCACTGGAAATTAGGGCAGAGAGCGGCGATGCGGTGGGCAAGGAGTGCCAGATACTGGTTGAACAGCCAGGGAGAGAGATTAGATCCCTGGGGGACACCACAGGTGGAGAAAAAGATGTCGGAGAGGAAGGACCCCAGTTGGACCTGGGAGGGTCGATTTGAAAGGAAAGAGGTCAACCATGCCAGAGCCTGACCAGTGATACCCAGGTTTTCCCGGAGACGGTTGAGCAGGATGGCATGGTTGACAGTGTCAAAGGCAGAGGAGAGATCGAGCAGAATGAGAACACACGGGGTGTTGGAATCAAGGTTCAAGAGCAGGTCTTCTGATTTAAAATAAAGGGGATCAATGAGGAAATTTGTTCTGCACCCTGAAGTGGAAATAGGACTTTGGGATTAATTATTTTGGTCAGTCTATAGGTCTATATCAGTTCACAACACACTGGGAAAAGACTGTTGGTTTTGAATGCCAACAATAGAGAATGTGAATTCAATAGGGGAATTAATTGATTTACTTAGACAAATATGCTAGGGATCTACACAGAAACATGAGATTTTTCAATGGGGAAATAACTAAAACAGTGCTGGAGAAATATAGGGCCTACGCAATCTATGACTTTGGGGTAGTTCTACTTACAGGAGAGGCCTTGAACTGGGCATCAGGAACCTCAGAGCACCGCTGGGACAGAGAGGGGTCAGTCAAAGATCTCCTCTGAGTCCTTCATGGGGACCCATCCAGCTTCTATGTCTCCTGGCTCCTGTCTCCACTGCAAGACTTAGGCCTCTCTGCTGGATGTTATTTGCCAGGTTTCAGCAGCAGATCGCCTCTCAGAATTATTGGAAGAAGTCCAGCTCTGATGAAAACTGGCTTACTTATAGGGTAAATGACATCACTAACTTGTCATGATTCCCGCAAAAGGGATTGGTTAATGTTCACTACCCACCTCCCACATGTGTGCTGATAGGACAAGGGGATGGAGGAGTGATTTGGAAGAGCTGTGGGAGGAGAGAGCTTCGTCATCTCACTTTGACAGATCGGCTCAGTCTGCATTGAGCTCACAAAATATCTCAACATGGCAAGTACCATGAATTTTCAAATCTTTACATGCATGAATACATTTTTAAGAACTATATTTTAAAGAGAATCAGATGAGACTAGTCTGGAGGCTGCACGTCCTTCCTGTGCAGAGATACAGTTTTTCTTCATTTACTCAGGAGCCATATCAATGAAAAACATGCCACTTTACAGTTATTGTATTAATTATTACCAGCATGCGTTTACCAACTTTTGCATCGCTTGGAATCAAGGAAAGGCCCAAATCACATTTTCATTAACAACTTTAGTTGTGTTTATTCCACCAAAATAATGTTTAGCATGGATAGAAGGGGGTGACTGTCACCTTTAATAAAAGCTTGGAATGACCATTGTGACATACGGGATAAAATGTATTTCTCCCATTTTAATCACCCGCAGTTTCACAAGTCTCTTTCACTGGGCCCCCCACCTATTTTGAAGTTTAATTTCTCTTTCAGGCATGTGACTTAAGCAGAGAGATCTGTGTTTAGATTTCGCCTCCCCCTTCAATTCCTAATGGCCACACTAATGCGCTTGTTATGGGACTTGTGGGACAGACATGGCTTATCAGCTCCCTGCTGTGCTTCCATCTAAATCATTGTATTTCTTTCTATATAGTGAAGTACTGGCTTTGATTGATGATGACACCCAGGCCTGTCTTCAAGTCAGCAGAGGGAAGTTCCTGTAGCTTAGTTTCATGTTGGGAGAAGTCACCAGCAGCACATGGCCTTTAAAACTCACACACAATTGCTTTTAAATGACATCTTATAAGGCACACAATGTCAGCACATATATAGTATCACTTTTAAATTATTCTTTATATATGGGGGTTAGATAAAAACATCATATTCACACTTTTTGAGGTTTTGGTGAGCATTTCGCTTAACATATCGTTAATTTGGAGGGAAAAACGAAAATTACATTCTTATATTTAATTTACATGCTATGCTCCGTTTCACTTGGGCTGCTTGGAGCACAATTCTGGTATCCCATTGAAGATACTGTGTACTGCGGTTTCTTGGTGTGTAAATGCAGGTCTCCATGGATTGAATATAAACAGCATTGCCATGTTTTGTTTTTTTCCTTCCCGAAAGGCATTGAGCACATCTTTGCACTTTTTAGAGTGAAGCCCACTTTCTTTCCTTAGATTTTTAGGCCTGTTTTTGGTTTCATAGGCCTCAGGTCTGGCATCATTTCTGTGCTGGCCTTGTGTTTTGGTGAGAATGCATAAATGACTCTGGCCTCTGTATTTCTGGCCTTCACGGGCTATATTTTACCCCACAGTGTGAATCAACTTAAGATACTTTACTCCTGCGTTTCATTGTGTAAATTGCGAATCAATGCGCAGATATTTTCTGAAAAAGATGTTGGGAGAATTAAAGCGGGAAGGTCATGATATGTGCTACTTCACTGAGGAAACGAAGATGTACTGTCTGGGAAAGTTATGTATGTAAGAGTTATTAATCTTGCTTCTGGAATACTAAAGAGCTAAAAGATGCAAACGAAATAGTATGTTTCAAGGAAATGCTTTTTGCTTCTTGTATTTCTGGTTGTCACTTGTATTTGTGCATTTAAAAAAATGAAATATGCATTAACTAAAACATTATTTCATTTTATTCCCGGTGCACAACAGGAAAGAAACGTCCACCAAATGTCGGTGTCATTTGATTTTGTCCAGTGTCCCCTATAGGCATTTTTGACGGCACTGGCACGTGACCTGCCAAAATACCAATCAGCGCCAGACGAGCAAAGAATTATGCCTCTGGCCGTCATGAAAATCCGTGCGCTGGTGCCAATACTAACAGAATGTGAGGAATTCCGTGGAAACAAACACAGGCATGCTTTATGCCTGCAAACTTCCTGCTGGGCGAAAAAACACTGCTTCTTTCACAACATACAGTGGACGGCAAATACCGAGGAGAGCTTGAAACTGCCACGCAAAACATGACGAAGAGCTGGGGTGCCGCCAGCCAGAGCTTTTTAATGTGTTTGCATCGGTATGCCGCTAGACCTCGGGCGGGCTTCAGCGTAATTGAGCTGAAGTGGCATTCCACTCCTTCTGGCAGAACGGCGTGCATCGAGTCCAGCTTTCTCCACAGCCGAAGATGGGCAGCGGTGTGCCCCGGGACCCAGGCAGTGCCCTGAAAAGGTGGTGCCCGCGTAGATTCTGCTTGGCGACTCTGACTCTGCTCCTGGCCGTCATCTGCCTCTGCCCTGGTGAGAAACAACACCCGCGTATGTGTGTGTGAGGTATAGATCTGCTATGCACAACGTGATGGACAGGCTCCAGGCTGGTAGTGGAGTCGGGAGTTTGGGGGGATTAAATCTGCCCTACACAAATGCCTACTCTGCCAACCACAACCACCCCAGTACTTTCACTGCAAATGACACATGGAATGAATTAGCGCGTAAAAGCAGATATAAATGCTGTGGTGTAGAACGTACACATGTCACCTCTGTTGCCAACTTATTTAATTGGTACCATATAGTGGTATAATAAGAGGTGGCCAGAAATAATACTGATTTTCAATAGCCCAGAAAATGTTAACTAAAATGCGTGTGATACATAAGCGCAAGAGGCAGCATAAAAAAAGGAAAGCCGCTTTTCATTCTTTCTTAGGATAATTCAATGACCGTCTTTTATATCCAAAGCACGTGACATGGCTGTGCAGCTATTAACAGGTAGTTATCTTTTTTTATTCCACTTGCTCCGGCAGGTTTTACTCTTTCATAGCCCTTTAAATAAACATTAAAAAACGGTCGTATTAACCCACACAGTGTACTTATTCAATAAAATTAGAAGTGAGGAAAGACTTAGTTGGCGCTGCTCGGATTCGATCCTTTGATGGCAGTTTCAACACAGATCTCAGAAGTGAGCGCCTAACTCACCGAGGAACCCGACTGGCATATATCAGTGCAGTAATCTGACAACGGAATACGTCTGTAGGCAACGTGAAGCCCACAGGTTCACTCGAGAGAGGGGGAATGGGAAGCGGGGGAAGGGGGGCGGGGGAAGGGGGGCGGGGGGCGGTGACTCCACCTTTTATGTTTTCTAGATCCATAAAATAAGTGCTAATGAGTGGGTACCATAGCGCCTGCTATTAGACGCTCTGCAAAACGTTGTTAGTAAGCGCTATATAAACAAACAGTGCTAATGTCAACAGTTTGGTTTGAACAGTGAAATAGTTGTCTTGTCTGTCTATGGACAGATACTCATTGCATACGTCAGGCATTCATAGCGGTGTCAGCCCCTACTGGCCCCCCACCCCTACCTTGGAACCGAAGCTACTAACAAAAGACAGACATTGGTTTACATTTGGAAACAACAGGTCGCAATTTATTGGAGCATACAACACAGGGGGCAGTCCCAGCCCAAAAGCATCATGGTTCATTACCATACTTACAAAGTGGCCCACAAGGAGGGCAAAGTTCTACTGCTGAATGTTCTCGGTGTCCCCTTGCCGCCCATGGCTTCCACAAGGCACCGGACACACGCTCCAGCTTTGTACTGCATGGAGTACTTCCTCCTCGGGCCACTGAATCTTGCAGGTGAGGAATCACAAGTATCCCTAAGGGACTCAGTGCCCATCGTCCGATTTTGGCTCGAGTGCGGCCATTTGGAAACCTGCCCATGGTTCAAGCCGCGGCGTACTCGCCTCCCGGGCTAGGACTGTCCCGAACTCCGCCTGTGACAGAAATGGAAAGATTAATACATAATACAGGAATCATAAGCAAGCATCATTAAACCACTTACACCTCGAAATCCGCTGAAAACAGAAACCGTTTGTCATACTTTTACATTGCTACTAAGGTTCCCTGTATTAACCGATTTACCCCTCTCAGTCTGATGAAACAAATTCAATGTATCTAAAGAACTCCGCTGCAACCCAGTCGGCATCCCACCGAGGTGGAGACTGCTAAAAAGCTGGGCAAGAAGGGTGATGGAGGGTGGGTATTCAGGGCTTGGGAGGGACTGGAAAGAGACCAGGCTCCAGTCCCTCTCCACCTTATAAACAGTCCCCAGGGCACGCTGGAATCTCGTGCCCTGGGGACTGACTCCCTCCTGCAGGAGGGGTGGAGAGACCCTGTAGAGGAGTGGGGGTGGCCAGAGGGTTGTCCCGCTATGTGGGATGTCCCTCTAGCACCCCCTGCGGCAGCTTGGACAACCCCTTATCATATGGTAAGTATTGAATCACATTGCATGTACTCACAGCATATGGGAGGTTATGTCCCCAAATGCCCTTGTTCTAACATATGCCAGATGAAATGGACATGCAGTCACATCACTTCGAGGGGTTACCACCAAATTCGAATGGTAGTCACGCCATTGCCTGAGATTACCACCAAATGCCCAGGTACTCACACCGTTGCCAGGGATTGCCATGATACACATGGTTACTAGTACCATTGCCAGAAGTTGCCATCAAATGCCCAAGGGCGCCCAACAGTGCTAGTGATTGGCATCTAATTCGCAGATATTAACACAATTGGCAAGTGCCGCCATCAAATGACCAGTTATTTACACCATTGCCATATGTCACCATTTCGTGTCCAGGTATTCACATCATCGCCAGGTATTGTACCCATGTATTCGCCCTGTTGAAAGAGATCAAATGATTGGGTACTCGCCCTATTGCCGAGGGTAGGCTGTGTACTAACTCATATTCCAAGGACTGCTATTATATAGTCAGGTATTTTGATATTGATATTTCATTTCTATTGCGCTCATACCACGATCATAAAATCGTGTTTCAGAGCGTGACAAGGCAAGGGAAGGGGAACAGAGGAGAAACAAAAACAACGATCTTACTAGGCCCAGTGACATTGAGAACGCGCAAGTGCATGGAAGAGGGGGAGAGGGAGAAGTGCATGGAAGGGGGCACAAAAAGGAGAGTGCGGCGCAAGGAGGAAAAAAAAGGAGGAAAAAAACATAAATAATAATAAATAAATGTATAAATAAAAAGGCAACAAACAGAGGGAGTGCAGCCACAAGTGGCAGTGCTGGGTTTAAGGCAGCAGGCTGGGTAGGTCTGATAAGTGCAGGAAGAACAAAAAAAAAAAGAGGGTGGGGGCTGTATGGGTACAGATACAGACCCCAGTGCAAGGGGTGGCCCGGAGGCAGTGCATGCGGGTGGCAAGAGGAGCAGGTACCTGGACCCGGAGGAAAGAGGATGGCCAGGTGCATGGTGCCGAGGGAGAGTAGAATCAGCAGGGGAGAGGGGGTGCAAAGGTAGAAGCAAAGAGGAAGGTCTTGAGGTGCTTCAGGAACCGGAGATGGCTCTCCTCAAGTTTTAGAGTGGCAGGGAGGCTGTTCCAGAGGGAGGCCCCAGCCGAAGACAGAGATCTACCCCCAGCTCGTTTCTTTGAGAAACGACTGACCCGGAGGGAGTTAGAGGTAGAGGAGCAGAGTGCTCGAGGAGGGAGGTATTTGCGGAGGGATAGCTGAAGGTATGTTGGACCCAGGCCCCAGAACGCCTTGTGGACAATGCAGAGGGTTTTGAATTTAATCCTTGCATCCACTGGGAGCCAATGGAGAGATTTCAGAGCTGGAGAGATACGATCCCAGGGCTTGAGGCCAAGGACAAGTCTCGCAGTCCGGTTCTGGATAAGTTGCAAAGGACGGAGAGTAGAGGTAGGTAGATTAAGAAAGAGGCTGTTGCAATAGTCCAATTTAGAGAGAACTAGAGCTTGGGAGACAGTGAGCTTCTGGGGGAATGAGAGGAAAGGAAGTGTACCTCTGAGGAGGTGCAGTAGGAAGTTAGACTTTTTTTTATACATCAGCGATGTGGGCGGAGAAGGAGAGTGTGGAATCAAAGGTGACACCAAGGTTCTTGGCCATGCAGGTGGGGATAGGAGGATGGCCAAGGGAGGCTGGCCAGAGAGTGAGGGGAAAGGAAGGTGATGGTGTGCCGATGAGGAGGATCTCTGTCTTGCTGGCATTCAGACAAAGATCATTGGCTGCACACCAATCTTGAATGGCAGTTAGGCAATCAGTGATGAGAGAGGTGGAGGAGGTGGCCGAGGGCAGCCTGAAAATTAGTTGAGTGTCATCCGCGTAGCACCACCAAATGTAACCCACTAAAGGAATGTCTATCGAATAGCCACATACTCATTCCTTTGCAAGGGTTTCCCCATAAATATCCGGTATTTACCAAATCCGCCAAGCTCCTCATTAATCCTGGTGTCCAGAAGACGAAGTGCAGCACAGTTGCCAGATGAGCTGTGTTGCATTTTTCTCGCTTGCGCTGGCCAGGGGTGGAAGAGGAGAGCACTGTTATTGCTCTCCCTCAGCTCTACCCCTTCCCTGTAACCGGAATGAGGAAGCAGGCAATGCCTGGAAGAGGCAGTAGGAGACACGCATGTTTTCCCCACTGACTACTTGCCCTCCACAACTCCCTAGGGCTCGGTGGTACTGATGATGCGTCTGTCTTCTAGGTGAGGGGGATCCCCGGAGGCTGAGGAAAAGCTGAGAGAAGTAATAGTACTCCATCTCTTAAGAAATGCTACCCCGGCAGGCCTTGCTCTCTAGCCATCCTGCCTCACTCCTTGATCAGTCACCCCGGGCAGTGCTCACCTGCCATCACACTCTGGTCAGTCCGACCATATTGTTTATCTTCTATTGTAAGACGTCCGGTGAAACAGCTGCGTATTAATGAACCAGTCATTGCTGATAATATGTTTCTTATTTTGCCGTTAACTGGACCTCATTATGTTTGTTATTGCTATTTGCTGCGACTCAGGCTGCTAATGAATGCCCAATATGACAATGTTGGTCACTGCATCCCATATATGTAAAATTCTTGTGCGATATTATATAATAATTTGGATAAAGAGATAATTTCATGTTCATATTTATACAAACAGTGAAATGTCATATGTCTTGATTTCTTAATATCATAGGTGTTAAACAAACCTAATGTAAGCATGGCTCTGCGACATGCTTCACATTCCTCCAATATTTATTTATTTATTGTGCATTTGTAAGGCACTTATGCATCAAGTAAAATGTGTCTCAAAGCGCCCACAGGGCAACGGGGAGAGAAAGGCAAACATAAGAATTATAGAGAGGCGGTCCTACTAGGCCATGTGAGCATTCAGAGCCTGCAAGTGCAGAGAGAGGGGGGTGAAGGTGGTCGGGAGGTATGTGCTAGGAGTAGCAATGAGGTGAGTGCTAGGGAGTAAGTTGCAGGCTGTTAAGTGACCGGCAGAGATCATTTGGTGAGTGGACGACTGCCAATAAATAAGTGCAGGCCTGTGATAGCACAGGCCAGTGGGCGCCTATTGCAAATTCTAGAGGTGGGCAGAGGCTGAAAGCCATTGGGGGTGGGGGTTAGGCTAGGACCCAGGTGGACACATAAGGGCCCTGGTCACCAATCTCAGCCACTGTGGGATTTAGCAAAGGAGGATGGGAGGGAAGGAGGAGGTGAAAAGGAAAGTCTTGAGAATCTTCTGGAATTTGAGGAGATCCTGCTCAAGACAATAGTTTCATCAACTAAAATTGTAGCTCCCGGAAACCGCCCCACCATGTGCCTTCGTGCTCCCTCCAGATACACAATCTTCAATCCGTTCATCTTTATACACATTCCTATTTTGCTCTTTGTTTGGGTCCCCCTTTCAAATCTTCAAGTGTTACCTAAATTATTCTTTTGTGGGACTATAAGAGGGATACATTCTATTTTGCATGCAACGTAAATACTTTCTTTGCTCTATCAATAACCATATTCTTTAAGGGTTTAAGTTTCGTTCAGGATTTGGGTCATTTAGATTTAGCAAAAAGAATTTCCATTTTGGAAATGTCCAAGCAGCACAATATATTAGCCAGATCTTTAAACAGAGCCTGACCAAAATGAATTTTTAGAAACTTAAATCTAGAATGATCTATCTGGTTTATAGGAATGCAAAGCCGATGCTTGTATTGGGTTCCACGATCAACATCCTTGGCACATGAGAAATATTGGTAGCCTGAAATAGCATGATTCATTTGCGTTACTCTCGAAAAAAAAATGAAAATGTGTGTCATAATGATGAACATTATTCATTTCCTTCTAATATGGGTAGCACTTTTTATCGCATAAGCCTCAATTTAGGAGACCAAGCAGAAGCAGTGCTTCTCTAGTTCTGGAGTGCCCACTCATTCAAGTAATTGAGAGGCGGTCATCAGCGTGCAGAACAATATCCACCAGCCAGATTACTTGCACTGTCAGAGCATCACAGATCTGTGCTAGGACATTCTGGATACAAGCATGACATCCCACTAATATCCTCCATGCCACTGGATTCCAGTAGGAGTTGGCAAGAGCAAGGAGGTGCTACTCCTCCCAAAGTCCAAACCGAAAGAGCATATCGATATTCCCCCTATTTGTTGATGTAGTGCATCAGTATTTATCAAGAAAGAATGATCCTTATTTAGAGCAAGATCTGCCTGGAGACTTTGTTTGATTGCTCCCAATTTCTTCCAATTTTGGGGGAATATCCTCCTCCAAGGAACACTGCCATGCATTTGGTTCCAGAAGTGCAAACCCCAACCCAGGCAGCTGGCATCCATAGTCATAACCAGGAGTGGGTGAGAAAGAATGGACCTCGACCCTATTGATCCCTACATTTGAGGAAGTTACATATAAAGGGGTAAATGTGATGGTCAGATGCAAGGCACATCAAAAGCAGAGGCCACCATCTATCTCTGCACTCAGGAGCCATCTCATTCTGTTCTGGTCTGGTCTGGTCTGAAAAGGCAATTTAACTAAATTTCTGGGCCCACTTCACAAAATATTTGATCATCTAAATGTGACATCTAGCAGTTGTAATTACCCCTTAAGCAAAGGTGCTGGCCTTAATTGTTTCTAAGTCTGTATACAAAATAACCTGCACCTTTGTTGGTGTGTGGACTCTGGAGAAGAAGTCAACGTATACAACTGGAACCATTGAAGATGTCATAGGAATTGGGTGCAATCCCAGTACCAGATTTCCGACTGTAGTAAAGGGCAGCGAAGAATCATGTTATTGTACAATGGTTTGATGAGGACTCAGTGGATCAGGCCACTAAGAGGTTAAGGGAGTTAGTGTACCCAAGACTTCACCCAAAGACACTTCTGGAGATTTTACCCACCAGCCCAGTAATGAACACATGGACACTGCAGTCATTGAAGACAAAACACCTGGTCTGGAAAAAGGAGACCAAGTTGTAATGTCATAACATGATTGTGACAAAAAGACAACTACTCTGCAGGATTACACGGATTAGCAGGGGGTTCTAAACTCTCACGCAGACCCATACTACTAATAAACAAGTAGTTACCTCCGTCATAAATATGAAAAAGGCATACCATAAATGGCACGGCTCCTCGCCTTATTATGGTAACATGGGCCAAAGAGTGTGAGGCAGCAAGGAAGCATTGAAAGCAATATTACAGTTACTAAAATAAAACATGTCAAATCAAGGATCTATAGAAGTGCCAGACTTTGCTCAACCTAAAAGGATAGACTAATAAAAACATTAACAGCCCACATCTGCAATGATATACACAGAAATTGCACACTTCTGGTTAAAAGACGCACTGTGGGTATGAAGAGAGGGGTAAGCAGGCAATTTCCTTTGCAGTAATGTTTTAAGTATATGTCTCTTAAAAATGTAACCATAGGGCTCATAATTGTCACTAGTTCCTATAGAGAAAGGCCGGGCGGTCATAACTATGGATACCTTAATATCTTCTTACTGGTGCTCAACAATGTTGGGCTGGGCTTCATGGACATTTCTGGTGCATCAAATGGGGTTCAGGGTGGTGAAGATTGTGTGATGGGATTCTGCTTCAATTCAACAAGTGGCACCAGCACTTGGTTCGAAGAAGCTTGGGACAGGCGGCAATGTTCTGGACGGCATAACTTGCAAGCGCTCAGAGGGGTTAAAAATTGCAGAGGGAGCCAAAGACAGCTTCTTTTATTCCTGTAGTGCCATGCGGCCCATGTCCAGGATCTCTGAGGAAAGGTGAATCCTTTTCCTGCCTCCAGAGCCAGGAAGGTTCCAGGGGCACTTGCCAGCATTTAAGCAGCAGGCAGGCCTTTTACAACAGAAGATCACTTCAAGTGTTCCTCTCAAGCGGTTGAAGGGAGGGTCTGACTCCCTCCATGAAAGGTATTATAGAGTCCAAGAATAATTCAACCAAGGGAGGGATCAGACCCCCTTAAATACACAGTTGCCTCAGTGGATTGGTCCATTTACAGCCTCCTGTAAGGGGGCCATGAAGCAATTATATAAAGATGTGCCTTCTGATGTCAGCTCCCATAGTGCCTTGTCTGCGGGAAGTGGGGAGAAGGCAGAGGAAGCGTGTCTGGCCCAGGATTCTCCAGGATGGTGGAACCCCTCTCCTTGTAACTTCTCTTCTGGGCTCCTCTAACCTTCCCCTCCCCACCTGCCTCCCTTACATCAAAGAGACCCCAGCCATGAGCTCTCTGACACGATTTCCCCATTGTGCTGGCATCGTTCCAGTTGAAGTACTAGGCTGCTCCTCAACCCCTGGGGCTATATCTTGTCCTGTTGGAGGTAATATGCACCAGTTGCAAGAGGCGAGGTGATTTTACCAGCTACTGCAAGAACTTAAATAAGTGGTTTACGTGACAGAAGAAGATCAAGCATCCAAGATCGTGTAAGAGGATTCAATTCAACACTACAGCTAAGACAATGCCTAATCTGGGATACTGAATGGAAACCCTTATTGATATATCTTTATGTCCAGTCCGTGAGTTCTGGGTGACTACCCCTATATAACACCCCTCTCTTGGAATCCCCCTGACCCCACTGAGCCAAGAAGTAGTTCTGTTTTGCAAGTTAAAAGGTTTATTTGAGCATTTAAACAATATATATATATATATATATATATATATATATATATATATATATATATATATATATATATATATATATATATCACACTTTATAATAAATTAATAATTGAATATCACACTTAATCTGAGCAGTAATCAATAATGGATAGTCTGGCACTAGCACACTTCTTTATAATCAATGATGAGTGGTTATAGGATGGATAAGATAGCAACAATACCTTTATGGTTTCAAATGGATGCAAGGTGGAATGAAAATGCAGTACAGAAAATAACTTGATAGGGTTTCAGCAAAAGACAATGTAATCACTTTCTTGGACAATTCACCCCCCCCCCCTTTTATGCAATGTAAGGAGATGAAGATGAGAGCACACAGTTCTTAGGAATGCAATCAAATAGAATTCAGTTCAATTCCCCCCCAGCAGCTTATACAACAGATAGGAGTTTTGAAACACAGGCAAAATGCTTTGAATATGGTGATAATGCAGTGAGAAATATGCTGAAAATGCTTTTAATTCCCTTCAGGAGGTTCAGGGTGAGTGGTATCTAGTTAATATTAGTTCAGGCTCACTCTAGCAATGATTCAGGGATGGTTCTTAAGAGGCAAACGAAATTTAGCAGTTCAGGCAAAAGCAACCATCTTTTTACAAGTAAAGAAATCGGGCCAAATCGCAAGGAACCAAGTTCCTAGCACAAACGGTTATGGAGTTATGAACGATTTTGTGAAGGTTGTTTTTCGGATTTGAAATTTTAAAAGTTCAAAGCGACAGGTTACAGCTTGCAGTTAGAAAATGACAAGTGACAGCTATGCGGCTGCAGAATTGACAAGTGACAGTTAGGAGGCAGTTCTACTTAGATTAAAATAGTTTGGATTAGATTATTTTAACTAAGAGATTGGTTCTGCACAGTTCTGCTAGGTACTCACAATATATTTTTGAAATAGGCCTTGCCACGGATCTGTTCAGGTTTTGGACTGGACTCCGGTTCTGGTTTCGGCACTTCACAGTGATCTGGGTCAGCTCTCTGGTTCTGCTCACAGCGGTCTGGGTCACTCTGGATCTCTGGCCTCTGGTTCTGGATACTGCTCTGCTTTCTCTTGGTACAGCACTGCTTCTGGATCTTTCTGGCACATGGTTTTAGGCCAGAATCAAAAGCTGGGTCCGGCTGTGAATAGTCTGCAAATGATTTTTGGGCCTGCTGACAAATACTTTTGCTTGCAGTGGGCCTTCTTGGTTCAAAGTTCTGTAGTCTCTGTTTAGCTTGGAAGTCTAAGTGTAGGATCTCTGGATGTGAAGTCGTCGGTCAGCATGCTCCGCAGCAGATGGAGTTGAATCTCCTCTCTAGCTTCCAGTGGCTCATTTTATGTCTTTTGAAAGTGGGTGTGTGTGCAGCATCACTAGCCAGCCCCTCTCTCAACTGCCCATTGGTCAAGCTTTCCGCACTGCTTTGATTGGGGGAAGGAAATGTGTGTCATGGTGATGCTGTTTTATGGTCTGCAGAAAGGATACTCCCCTGTCAAATTGCACACAAATCTATATTTGACCTAAAGACATATTTCATAGATACACAGTGGTTTGAAATTACATGCACCCATCACGTATCACATGAGGTATACTCTGTTCAAACTCTGATGTTTCTAAGAGCTCGCATTCAGAACTGGCAACATTTTGTGTTTTTTAACTGGTTTTGCAATATTGGTTTTTCATTAAAAATTATACACATATACACGGCCTGTCCATGCATACTCCAGTAAATTCCCATGTCTCTAGCTTAAACACAGAGTCTGTGGTGTCAATAAATAGCGGGGTTTTGCCCCAGAACATCACACAAATTCCCAACGCGTCTTAAAACGTGCACAGAAAAATCACAAGAATTATGGTATCATTTAAATAATTTTGACAAGTCTGCACTGTGAGTTATACATCTTTCTTAGAATCATATTCTGGCCAACAGAGGTGTGTCTTTTCAGGTCACATGGTGTAGAAACCAGTTTATCCAGTTTCTGCCAAGCTCAGGGACCCTGCCCCTCCCAGCTTCTGCCAAGAGGAAGCTATTTTACGGTCCCCCAATAACCCATCTGCCTGAGTCAAGGCAGGGCTTTGTTCAAAAGGAAGCCATTTACGATCACCCCAATAAACCATCTGCCTGGGCCCTTTCTTTAGTTTCTTGCAATCCCCTGGTAATTCAATCAGAGAGTGTGTGACCTCCTTTTGGCAGGAGCAACAGAATGCAGACAGGCCTGGGAATGCATTTGTTGGGCAAGCCCCCACTCCTGTCGGGGGTAGCTGTCTGGCAGAATTCCAGTTTCCTTAAGCCAGGTTTCAGGTAAAATGTCACTTTTTGTTCCCCAGTTTAAGTCAAGACAATTTTTACATATGCAGCTAGAATGCTGATTCTAAGTTCAAAACTATGACATTTTAACAGTTACAAACTATATGACACTCAAAAGTAGGTCACTCAGTTAATTTAAACATTTCGATTTTGGTGGTTTTAATCCAGTTTCAGTTAGGCTGCTGACATGCATAGCTCAGCCAGTTTTGTTATGAACATTGTTTTGGGCTCTTCATCTTCCCAGATTTTCAGATGTTCAGTGAGATTTTAGGATGTGTTGTAATGTTTGAAAATAGGCATTTTGAGCTGGCATTCAGAGAAACCAAAGGTAATTTTAAAGTGCGGTTTTTCCATTGGCACACATTTCACTCATGGCACCCCGGCCCATCCTGCTCGCACTGGTGGGTGGCAAGTTAGACAACCATATCAGTGTGCACAAACTGCGTGGTTCTCCTGGTATTTGGCGCACATGTGGGCTTTTTGGCCATCTTGAATTTTCTAAGCCCACAGCACCAAATGTTGCAGCATGATAGCTGAAACGTGGGTCAGGACATCCAACAATCGACATGAAGAGACAATCACTGTTAATACTGTTAATGTCATAGGGGAGAATGATGAGGACTAATGTGTGCATCCCTATGCCATGGTGTCTGTTAATGGGATACCGGTTTCAATCATGGCTGTTTCGGGGGCAAAGATATCCTTGATGTCCAGAGAGTGTTTGAGTGTGAATTGGGTGGACATGTGAAAGATTTGGAAAAGGCAACCATTTCCCCAAGGGGCTATTATTTAGACAAAATTGAACTTCTGGGGTTCTTTAAAGCAGAGCTTAATTTTAAAAGAAGTTGCACCCAAGCGAAGATGTATATCACAAAGAAGGGTGCCGCACCTTTATGGTGTGAGCTCAGGAAAATTTGAGAATAAAGTTTGATCCCAATGCCAGTGAGAAAGTGTTGCATGTTGGGGAATCTGTTTGTCAGCAATTCAAGAATGTTTTCAAGGACGGTATAGGGAAGGTGAAGGGAATGAAACACAACATTTTTATGAAGAAAGGTTGTAAACCAATTGCCACAAAATTACGTCCTGTTCCACTGCGTTTGAGACAGGGTGTCAAGAAGGAACTGCAGAAATTGTATGAGTGATAGACAAGGCAGTTTCCACACAGTGGATTTCCCTGTTAGTATTGTTGAAGAAGGCTTCGGGTGAACTGCGTTTGTGCCTGGATTTGAGAAAAGTCAATGGGTGTGTGGTGGTGGAAAGACCTCCTTTACCTAATATATGTGAGAGGTTGACATTGGTTAGTGATGGGAGAGTGTTCTTCAAACCGGATATGATATTGGCATATCATGAGATTGAGTTGGATGAGGAGATTAGAAAGTATACTCTGTTTATTACACATGAGGTGAAATTGCAGTTCAGGTTGATGCAGTTCGGCATGGTGTCAGCGTCATCTGTGTTTCAGAAGATGATGGATAGGTTGTTCAGAGGTATGAGTGGTGTATTCTGTTTTCAGGATGATGTTTGGGTGTCAGGGAGAGATGAGAAGTTACATGATGTTGTCCTTGACAAGGTGCTCAGGATTTTGCAAGAGAGGAGTATCACTTTGAGGAAAGAGAAATGTGTGTTTGTTAGTGGCCAAATGGAGTATTTGGGTCACACAATAACTACAGAAGGTGTGAAGCCCAAGAGTGAGATGGTGAGTAGCATTAGAAAGGTGACTAGATCAAGACACAAGCTTAGGTGTGTTCATTGCTGGGGATGGTTGAATTCTATCAAAAGTTTGTACGAGATTTTGGGGAAAAAGTGAAGGAGATGAGGAAGTTGTTCAGGAAGGGTGCAGTTTTTGAATGGAGTGAGATATGTGAGAGGAGTGTGTATGAATTAAGGAAGAGAATGATTTAGCTAAGGTTTTGATCAGTTTTGATACCAGGAGAAAAAGTGCTCTGACAGTGTATGTGAGTGATATCGGTGTTGGTGCAGTTTTATCCCAACTGGATGGAAGAGGTTGTGAACATATTATAGCTCATGCTCTCGTTTGCTAAAAGAGGCACAGCAAAACTATCCTGTGTTAGAGAAGGAGGCTCTGGCTTGGAATTGGGCTGTGAAAAAGTTTGCAAATTTTGTGTGAGGCACAGAGTTTGTCATAAGGACGGATCATAAGCCACTAAAGAGCATTTTTGAGAATGAAGGTTTGAGTAAAGTGTCTCGAAAGGGTGGCCGGATGGGTCACCAGATTACAAGATGGAGGTCATATGCAGATGGCAGAATGTTCTTGCAGACCATTTATCTAGTTTAGGTGGTTATGAGAATGAGGTTGGTGAGGAGGGTGGTACGAATTTAGTTTTTGTGAATCTTGAAGGAATCATTGATAAGGAGGAGTGGATAGAAGCTTTGAGAAGGGACGAGGTGTGTAGTCGTGTTGAGGGTTTTATGGAGGCGGAGTGGCCTGGCAAAGCGAATCTCACCAAGAAAGAGAGGTCATTTTGGGAGGTTCGGGAGGAGTTGAGTGTTGTTGGTGGTATGTTATATAGATGGGAATGTGTGGTGGTTCCCAAGTTGTTGAGGAATAGGGTCATTGATTTGCCGCATGAGGGACAATTGGGTGTGTCTCGTACTAAGGCTGTGTTGAAGGGTGAATATTGGTTGCCTGGTTTCCATTGTGTAGTGGAGAGGAGGCTGAGTGAAGGTGTGGAGTGCAGTGAATATGGGAAGGGTGAGAGTGCCAAGGGCTAGCCTGTGGTGAAAAAAGAGATTTCCAATGGTGTGTGGGATGAGTTAGTCATTGATGTGTTGGGTCAGGTTGATTTGGGCTCTGGTCGAGGTAAGTTTGTGTTTGTGTTGGAGGATCAGTTTTCAAGATGGATTGAATTTAAGGTAGTCAGAGAAGCTACAGGTGAAGTTGTTGCTGAATTGTTACAGGAAATGTTTGAGAGGGAATGATTACCTAGTAGTTTGTTGATGGATAATGGAACCCATTTTGTGGGAGCTGTGTGCCAGAGATATTTTGATTTATGTGGAATTCTACATAAGAGGATGGCTTTGTATAATTCGGAAAGTAATGGAAGGGTGGAAAGAGTGAATAGACGTATTATGGAGGTGATAAGGTAGCTGATGTATGTGGGAAGGGCAAGAAGGTGGGAATCCGTGAAGGTGTATGCGTTACGGATGTCACCTTATGTGGCGACACGATTAAGTGCTCTTGAGAGGAGAATACAAAGCTAATACCATGGTGATACCTGCCTGGTTGGGAAGAGCTATGGAGACAGAGTGGTAGATGTCGTAAAGAAAAAAGGGGATTGTGATAACAATCGCTGGCTAAAAGTGGTCAATAAGAAGAGAAATGGGAGTGTTGTGAAGGTGGCATGTGGAGATTGGGTACGGATTAAGAAAGGTATTGTGAAGATTGTCAATCCCTTATATTCGGAGCCTGTACAGGTGGAGAAGTTCATGGATAGCGCTGTAAGAGTATGTGATGGTCAAGTTTGGAACAATAATAGGATTGTGGTTGTAAGGAGGTGGAGGTGTTAAGAGAAGAGGGGCGATGAGTTGTAATGTCTTGTGTGAGTGGGATGGAATGTGAGGGATATCATCTGGGTGCCAGCTGTCGAACCCTGGGGTGGAATGTGGAGGGCTGGGTTCTTGGAAAAGTCAGTTGCCAGCTCTGCCCTGGAGGTGTTGGCCCAGCTGGGGGGTTTATACTTATCTGCTTAATAAAGTCCTTGAATCAAGTCCAGGCCGGTGGTGACTTTATTACAATGCAATACAATAGACATTAATGCAATACAACCCCACATAAAAAATGATCTGAGCTTCGAAAGGTAACAGGTGGTGATCATCAAAAATTGGGGTAATATGGTCACACTTCTGCTTCATCGCCACCAATCAGGTGGCTGCATACAAGGAAGAATTAAGGGGCTGCTGGATACTCCTAATAGAATTGCACTGGCCTGGTCAATGTGAGAAAGGACTAAAGACCGTACCACTGTGCAAAAAAGTTCAGTAAGAACAAAATGCCTAATTAAAGCAACCACAGGTAGTACACCAGCGTACCTGGTGGCTAAGATCACGATATCTGGTGGCACAAGCTCTTCCCACAGCAAATCAACCAACCGGCTCGAATCACAACTCATCCGCAAATAGAGCACTCGCAAGCAATCCTTTTCCGGTCACACACCCACCCTCTGAAACATGATCCTGACATCAGCTTGGGATTATCCCCACAATTCTCCAATTTTGTAAATCTCTCAAAACACAGATTTTTCAACAACAGACTGATGCAGAGACTGCAACTCACAGTACTGCGCTACGATTAAAAGATGACAACCCAAGCTCAGGCAACCCATGCTCTGTACAGTGCTTCGCTGCTCTCGACCTAGGCCTGAGAGTTAAACAATAAAATAACAAATACATTATTTGGAAAACATGTTTGAAGCTAGCAGCATGTGCTTGTTTCTCAATATGTGTTTTTAATGTGAATTTCTCATCTAGATAAAATACAAGAGCCTTTGGGGGTAATTCCGACCCTGGCGGTAGGGGGTTAACGGCACCGGTAAGGATGCCGGTGCCGTTAATCCCCTACCACCCTATTACGAGGTCCCTTAGCGGGTCCCACCAGGACCGGCTGGTTTTACCAGCCTGTCTTAACGGGACCCGTTAAGGGGCTGTGATGCTGGAAATGCATCGGAGGGATAGGGCCTCCGTACCCTTGTCCTTTACTGCTTTTTATCGTGTGTTCTGTTGTTTTCTGCGCAGGAGTTCATGTGTTCATGTCGGACTCCTGGCGGTGCAGCTCTCTCTTTTGGTTTGGTGTACAGACCCATGGGATACTCTTACGGCACCCATGGGTGGGGGTACAACCCTGTGCCCCTAGTGTATGTTTTTGGGCACCTGTGTGTGGCCCACAGAGCAGGGTGAGGGCTTGTGGCAGCTCCATGCTGAATTTGACAGGTGCTCCGAGTATCCTCCATTTTGGGATACCCAGGCCCTGCCATTGGAATCCGTTGATTCCTGATAGGAAACAAGATGGCCCCCATGGCCTCTTGCTTTCTATTGCCTGTTACCTTGTTTTCCCAAAGTCCTGGGAAGCCCTGACTCTGTCCCTTCTCCCTGACCGGCTGTTAGGTGGAAGTTCCATATATGGTGGTGTTGTGAAGTCCAGGCCAGACTGGCTGGAGCCTTCCCAGTGACTGTATGTTGTGGGTACACCCTGTGGGTGGGACCTGGGTGAATGGAGTGTGTGACGAATAAGCATTCTGTGTTGTGGGTTTCTTGTATCTGGTGTTTGACACAATGACTGAGACAGTCCTGCCCGAAACTGGTATGAATGCAGTGTGGAGTGTTGAATGGTTGGGTATTTGTCCCAATACACATAACTTGTTGTGAGTTTCTGGAGAGGAGTGAATGGCCTGAATGCACTATGCACCTGATTGGATGCCTGCCTGCATGAATGCCCTTCTGACCGATTGGTTGCCTGAGTGTGACCCAGCAGAATTAATGGGAGATCAACTAGTATATCTGGGGGCCTCTCACTGCTAGAATTCATGTTCAGAAGCCACTACAAAGAGTAACTGGAGTAAAACTGAAGCTTAACCTTGAAGCCCTGCTGGAAGAGAAGAATTGCTGTTGCTCTCCTTCACAATCTGAAAGCTGCTGCGTCTCCAAGAACTGGCCCAGAGAGGACCTGGTAAGGTGCCCTCTTCCCGAGCTACGAGGGACCATCGTGCACCAGCTAATCTTTGCCAAAGATCCCTGGTAGACAGACCTACGACAGGTTGCCGACTGGAGACGGGGACTGCCGCGGAATCCCAAAGAGAAGCGCCCGGACTGTTGTCCGCCACTGTCGACGACCGCTGTCGCCGACTGGAGCCGCCATGCTCCTGTTTGCCTAAGAACTTAATTTGAGCCAAGGACGCTCTCGTCTGCATCGCCACCCACTTTATCCCGCTGGAGAAGGCCCGACCGTCGACGCGCCGAGGAGCATCCGCTGGTGGGTTTCCCGCCACCTAAAGACCACAGAGACGCCGATAACTCGACACCCTTGCTGGGCAATAGTTCTTCAACATCTCTCTGCAGTCCAGAACTACCGTCACCGAGGTGCCCCGCATGCCTCTTCCTTGCAGGACGCCAACACTCCGTCGTCGATGTGCAACGCTCGGAACAAAGCTGCCACTCCACCGCCATAGTTCACCCTGTTCTCCGTCGGACGTTCGACGACCCCTGACTCATGCCTTAAAGGGAGGGCACTCAAGAAGGGCCATCGATTCCCTGCCGAGGAACGCTACAACGCCAGGTACTTTGGGGTTGCAGAACTATTGGGAAGTCTATTGTGGACAATATATGGACTGGGCTTGTACCTTTATTCTACAGGTTGCGCAGGTGGGGGGATCTCCACACAGAGCTGTGTTTAACGGTAGCGACCAGTATTCTTCCAATTGTTCAACCGTCTTGCTTTCCTTCCTCTCTATACTGCTGGTTTCCTCTTTATTGATCTGTGTGACATTTTGACAGTATAGCTGATGCACTTTAATGAGATCTGATAATATTTGTGGTACCACTGTAGAACTGTAAAGATTTACCATTGTTGATTTTCTGAGCACAAAGTGAGTTATTGTGATAGTGTACATAACCTTGAATATTAATTATATAAAGACTGTGTTCTAACCGATACAGTGTGCAGACATTCCTTTGTGGGTGCTTGGGGACTACACTGTACTCAAGAACCAGCTTGCGTCACCTCCTGAGAAGCTAGGCCTTTATTGCTCGACCACGTACCAATATTAGAGAATCTTGGCTGGGGTCCTCTGTGCCTCTCCTCTACCATATAGAGAGCGGAAGTACAGACACCCCCCTCCAGTCTTTACAGGGACCATGGAGCTAATAAAGGGCCCGCAATTTGCGAGCCTGTTATTAGCTCCTTCACCATTCCCACTGAGCCCGATGGGGGCTCAAATGGGAATGGGGAATGGTTTTCTAAATGGGGACTTACCGGGTCCTCCAAGGTTGGAATGACCCGGTAAATCCCCATCCAGAGACCCCAGACCTGGGTTTGGAGGCACCCTCGTAATGACCCCCTTTGTTGTGGTAACACGGAAAGCCATAATTCCACCTTAGTCAGCTGAGCTTGCCAAAGTAAGCCTGTTTGTTTGTTATCAGTGGGAGGGAATGGCAGAAATTCAGTTTTAAAATTGTTACATTTAAGATTTGCAGATGACAGCCAGTTCTTCCTTTCATACAAGCATGCAGCGGGGTTATTCGTTGTAACAGAATGCCATCTGGTGAGGGTGGTATACAACATGATTTTTTATTTTTGTTTAAAAAAACGAGCCGGGTAATTCTGTTTCTGAAAGACAGGCCTACTAATCATAATCCCCTTTCATAAATGCTCCATGCCAAAATGATAGTGCATACGTGTGCTTTTACTAAGGCAGCATAGAGCACCCTCAGTCACTGCGCTGCAGTGGCACAGGGCAGGTTCAAAGTTCACATGTGCCTTCCTTACTGCTGCTGGAACACAATGTTTAAACCTAGATATTTCTGCACCTCTAATTTAAATTATAATAATTGTATGCCTTAGTCAGTCTGGTGGCACATTCATCTGTAACCATAAGCCACGCCCAGTTGCAGCATGGTGTCTGATAAACGCACACAATTTTGCGGCCACAGACATTTGAAATCACACAAGTATCAGCTTTTTGTGCAGGGCCCAGTTATGACCAGACTGGTGTATATTAGTGTCTAGCCTGACTCTCTCCATAACTGCTATGTGAAACATTGGTCAGGCTACTGCCTGTTTGATTCAAATGCAGGAAGAGAAACACCTTCCAGCAGGGCACATTAACCTCCAACAGGAGGCCTCCTGGGAACGGGTACGTCAAAGGCAGCACTGACATAAAGTCAATCTCACCTCAGTGTACTGACCATTGGCATCCCTTTAAAGTGAGCCAGCATGGAAAGAGGGCAGTGTTCGAGTAGACAGAGAGGAGAGGTGCCACTATCTTGGTTTCTGTTAGGGCTCTCTTCCTTCTCTTCCCTCCATTTCATGTAGACAAGGTATCCATTTTGTGATTTCATAAGGCAAAGGGCACTTGCTACAACAACCTGGATTGGACATTTAGCCTCTATAAGGATTGCAGTACCTCCTCATTCTTTGATTCATCTTTGGACCATCAAGAGATGATGCAGGATTCACTTTTGGTCATCTGTTGGCAGTGCAGTCTGTTCAAGAGTCCTCCGCCAGTGAGGTGAAGACAGAAAGCATCCATAGCAGAGATGTCCTACGTCCCCTAACTATCCCCATCCAACAGTGACTGCTGCTGGACCAAGGACTTACTTCAGGCTGCCCTGGAGCCAGGTTCTTGCTCACTGGAGGTGAAGGATTCCCTGTAGGTGTTGCTGTAGTGGGAGTACAGAACAGAAGGTTTCACCTTGTCCTGTTTTGCTGCCTTGAGATGCTTTTTAGTCGGATCGACCACGCTCGCCACTTTCAAGCCTCCACAGGACCTGCAATGCTGCTTTTGGCAATCTACATGAACTTCGAAGCAGACTGGCTTGTCTCGACATCATCCCAGGCTCAACCTTTGTGGAAGCAACTTGTTCAAGTGCCGACACGACCTGCTGGAAGCTATTGATTTTGGCATTTCAAATGCTGACATGACCTAGCAGAAGCCATTGTCTCGCCGCCGACCGACACCTGCCCAAACCATGGGAAGACATCGTCTCACCATATCGAATGGTGACTCAACTGTTTTGGATTGTTAGGGAGAAGGAACGGAAGTACCAGGCCCCTCTGCTATTTAGGATGAGGCGATTGTAGAAGGAGATGTTATAAGGGAGCTATGAGAACAAAGGGGGAAAGGAGGTGACCAATACAAGCTGGATTGTAGTGGAAATGTAGTGAATTCTGGTATTAGTATCACTTGTGCATTGAAACTCTATTTTAGAAGTTAGATGGCATCTTGAAATTGAGGCCTAGTGCCATAGCTATGCCAGTACGCTTACATCCCCCCTCCCAAGGGTTAGAAGGGTGTGCGTGCATTCTTTGCTCGCACACACAGTTCTTTATTGTGTCTTATCATTAGTGCTTGTAACCCAGAAGGAATGTGCCTGCAAGGCCAAGAGAGGGCCGTAATAGATCTTTGAAGAGCTATCCCATGAGAAGGGGGGCTGAGTGCTTTAGGCCTTCACCAGTCCATATCTCTAAGTTCTAGCGGCCAAGACTGCCAAGGCACAAACATTTCAGTGCACTGACTAGTCAAGACCCCTAGCCATAAAACTAAAGTGGCCAATCGATCAGGAACATCAGAGAGCAGGGCAAGGACGGTCTGCCTCCATCAGAGGTTAATGTGATTTGTGCTGTGAGGTGCCAGCAGAGAAGGTAACACATTTAAACTGCGGGTGGGAAGGTTGTGGATTGTGGAGGTGCCAGGGTGTCTGAGAAAGGAGCAGGGTTTCTCATAGTTCTGAGAAGGTGTCACAACCTCGAAAGTAGCCACCTTGCTCATGTCCTTGGTACCAGGTGCACCGCAGAGCTATGAAATAATTAATTATGTAACCAAATTGCCAATTAGTGTCTTTGTACATAATGATGAAAGAAGAAGATCCCCACATGGAAGGAGATGGACAGAAGAAGCTGGCACCCTGTATGGAGCAGGCTATATGTGTATAGGGTCATACCAACCAGCTACCCGGATTTTTAACCTATGTGATGTACATCAATTGTGACACTGTGTATCCTTAAACCTAGAGTGGGCTTTTATTGTACCGGTCTACCTCCCAATTTTTAAGAATATTCTTTTCGTGCCTTTGGGACGCTGTACCCGATTATGGGAGGAATGTGGAACCAGCCACATTACATTTTGAGTCAATAGAGCAGAGACAATGTATGCACAGCAGATTGCTGCTGAAAAATGATGAATGGGATTTTATTTTGTTGCATCTAAAACACAGTATCAAGTTACAGCAGAAGTCTGTGTGTATGAAATTGAGCACTGAAGCCATAGAATTGTTGGTTATTCTTTAAACCCAGCCGTTTGGGGACACAGCCTGACTGAAGCAGTGACAGGTCGGGTTTATGAGCGCTTAGATAGATCTCCACCTCTTCATTGAACATTAGCACTGAAGAAGACTTCCCATAGGTCCAAACACGTGTCGGGAGCATTTTTGTATTGAAGATTATAAAACAACAGTATGATTTGTTGATGTCATTTCCCTTGTTGTGTATTTATTTACAACCAGGGATTTGGAACATTGCTGGTACTTTGATCCATTCATTACATGTGCTTGTTTCAATTTGATTTGCTAGCTAAGGAGCACATTGGGTTGAGTTATACTCGTCCTACTTTATCCTTAAAAACCATGGCTTATGCTGTTTTTATCAGAGTGTTTTATGGCAGCAGATTTCTTTGCTGGCCCGTACTTGTATTTTTGTGAGAATAAACCTTGTTCTCCTTGCAAGAGGTGTGATGGGCTTTTTCCCTAGTGGGTTGTATTTTTTTCTGGTGTGAGCACTGAGGGGCTACTCTACAGGAGCCAGCACCATCAAACTGACTCGACAATGACTGCCAGTGGAATCGCATCGACTCAAAACATCCCAGCATTGGCTCGAGTACAGCTAAAGTAGCAAAAAGACCGGCTTGGCTCAGTCATGTCCCCAAAGACAAAAATAAATGTACAGTGAAGAGTTGAGGCGGGAGAGGCAGGCAGAGCTCGAGCCAGCTTGGGTCAAGTTATTTCTTGGAGCTCTGCCCGAGTATCAATCCAATGTGCCATCAGAGCCGAACTGAGACCCGCCTGAGTCCTGCCTGCTCGCCAATAATAAAAATTGTCAAGAAAATCTTTACAGTGCTTATTATAGGGGCAGTCAGCATCATCGAGATGTCCTGTCCCCAGCAGAGAGTGTTATTCTGCCAGAGACCTGGTCCCACACACCCACCCCACTTATCACTGACAGGTGGAAGCTGCACTTCATTTGAAATGCAGAGGTCAGCCTCAGTGGCTTGTCCGCTGCATGAAAGGGTTCCTGGCAGGGCCTCCCTAAAACCTTTTTAGCACCTTGCTTTTCTTTGGAGAATTAACACAGCAAAGCATGATGTTGTTTGGGGTGGATGGTAAAGCAGGGAAGATGCCTGCCCATGATATCAAGGTGGTGACGGACCCTTCAGTGAACTGCACTGAACAAATTGGAGAACAATGGGAAAAACGCCAGGGTTAGGTAAAATTCAGCACCATATTAAAATGCCCTAGCTTCTCTTTTATTAGAAACATGATTATGCAAATGCAAATTGTATAGTTCAATATATTGAATCCCTATAACTGGGGACTATACCACTGACACGAATGCCTTAAATGCCATATATCTCACAATCCAAGCATGGATGGCCCTGAATGAGCTGTGTCTCAATGACGATAAGACTGGGATCCTTATCATGGGTAGCCAAGCCAAACTCAAAAACCTGTCTCCACTATACCAATCCTTCAATATTGAAGGAAACATCATAACAACTGCTAAAGAGGTAAAGACCCTAGGAGTCTATCTCAACTCCTCTCTTAGCCTATAACGCCAAGTCAATGCTATCACATCGGCATCCTCTTATACAGCTAAACTCATCACAGCCTGTAGACCATATCTTACAGAAGCGAACCGGATTACCCTGGCCAGAGCTCTAATTCTTTCCAGGATCGATTACTGCAATGCCATCTTTGCCGGCTCTTCAACCAAAAATATCACGAAACTCCAAATCGTGCAGCATAACGCCATAAGAGCAGCTCTATATTCTGAAATCAAGCCAAATCTCCACCTTCAGAAGAAACATCCACTGGCTACCAGTGAAGGACAGGATTACATTCAAAGTACTAACACTAGCTCACAAATGCCTTTCTTACTCTGCCCCACGTTATCTCTCCTGCCTAATAACAAAACAAAAAAAAACTGGCAAACCCATACGCGCTGCCTATCTCGGCCAACTAACTAAGTCTAGATTCAAAAGACAAAAAGCAGGGTGTGCAAGCTTCCCCGTCATGCCACCTAACTATTGAAACGCCCTGCCACTAGCCATAACGTTGGATCCTGCCTTACTCTCCTTACGCAAAAAATTGAACACTTGGCTTTTCACACGACATCTAGTGACACTCACCCCACCTGTAAGTAAATTAGTAGGACCTACACCAGTCCATGTTAATCACTACTAGCCAAGTCATCACATTCTTAAGTCGTCCTTGTAGGCAACAAAAGCCAACAGTAGTATCACCCGGGCCCCACGGCTACAGTAACTAAATTCTTAAGTATGCATTATATGTGATCCGCATAACCTGTAACCAAATTCTTAAGCCTGCTGAATATGTAACTAAGATATTAAGACTGCCAAAAATGTAAACATCTTCTTAAGCCTGCAATTCTTGTAACTACATGCTTAAGCATGCACTATTTATGATCTGTATTACTTGTAACAAAATTCTTAAGTTTATTAGCATGAAACCAACATCATATGCCATACACCATGTAACCACTCTGCTTAATCATGCGCTACTTGTAACTATATTCTTAAGCTTATGCGCCCAGTTGCCTTCGGGTTAGATAAGCAATACAAATGTAATAATAAATAAATAAATATTTAAACCACAGGCATTACTCGCTCGTAAACTAGATTATATATTGATATTATACATTGATATTGTAAATGTCATCAGTATTCATACTTTCTAAGCCGAAGTGTTGACAGTTTGTAATTAAATTGAAATTAAGTATGTACGCGTAACTAAATTATTGAAATATTCAATATTGCACTATTTGGATTGGAAGTAAGTGCACAATGAACCATTTTGAAATTGCCCCTGCATTAAAGGGTCTTCATTGGTGGGCAGGCATCCCTCTCAATCCATTTCACGTTTTGATTGACGTATGTGTCTCTGCCTTCCTTAGAATGGATGCTCATGCACTGGTTTTTGTAAACATTTTGGTTAAGTAGTGAGTTGAAATGATTTTGCCTAGTATAGCACACCTGGGTTAATTTGTGAACCTGTGATGTGAGCCCTGTCTGGGATTTTGGCACTTCATGACGTCTAAGCAGTAGGTCTAGTTGTGACGTGTTTGTGTGTGTGTGTGATTGGCAAAATATTCTATTGTATGTTTTACGCAGGCATTGTCCTGGCTCGACTCGTGTTTGGCCTGAGAGCCATCTGGCCATCTGACTCAGCCCTGACTTGGCCCTACTCATGTATTCGCTGGCTCTCCCAGGTCTTCAGAACAGACAACATTCCCCTGGTCCACTTTTGGTCATTTTATCTAAACAAATATATAAAAAAAGAATAAGCAGGCTTATACATCCTTCTGCACTACCTGCTCCTGGCTGGTTTGTTGCAACTGTACTGGATGGCTGGATTCGGGCTGCAGGCGAGAGGTCGGTGTAGTTGTGGCACAGTTGGCTGGAAGGTTCCCTCAGAGGGTGAAATGGGAGAAAGGTTTGAGCTCTTAGCTGAGTGTCCCTCTGGCAGTGCTTTGAATCACAGGAGCCAGTGAGGATGGGCTGCTACTCTCGCAAGTGGTCTTTCCTTTAGCAGAAAGATATGCTCGCCTTGCTGAGGCCTGGGATCCTATCAAGTCCTCCGAGGCTTTCTTTGCAGTTATATATTTTGGGTTACAGACAGAACCCAGACAGGATGGAAGCGATAGGGCAAACAAAGCACCCAATGGGTCACCAAGAGCCGGCTGGGGCCATTAGTTTGAAAATCATGTACAGAGGAAGTAACACAGCAGACTTTCCCATAGGAAGAGCAGGGTCTAGCAGTTTATTTTTCTTTACTCACTTGATTTGCAGTATAATTTACCTCAGAGTGTCTCCTTGCCGTGATGGGGCGGGGAGATGTGAGGAATCCAGTCACTTACTTTCTTTTAAGGCGGAACAGTGATAACACTGCCACACGTGTCAGAACCAGTAGACCCTCGGGGGTACAGGTGCCTCTCTACCTTGGATCCGACAGCTGGAGAGGACTGCAAAACTGTCAGGACAGTGTTTTATTTCTTTACGCACCTGGTAGAACATTTGGGGCATTGCATCAGTCAGAGATCCTGTCTTCTCAGCACGACCAGTACTGGACTGGCTTGGCAGAAAGGTGGGAGATTTCGCCATAGACTGGTGTCCCTTGGGGCCTCTTTTTGCCTGCACATGATGGTGTTCAGCCTGTTGTGACAGATGTGGCCGAATTTATTTGACTGGATTTATTCGAATCCAAACAACTTAGCATACAGCCAATACAGCATTTAAGCGTTCCGCTTCTGCTGGAAAAATAAAAGAATATATTCTCCAACCATAAGCAGGCACTGTGGGTTGCGACGTTCGGTGCGCAAAGTGGCACTTAGTGTGCCTCTAGATTGTTTGGTTGCTAGCACTGTACCAACTGCCTCCTGGTGCTTCCTAGTCTACAGCCCAAGTCCAGACTGCGCAAGCTAGCATAAATGCATCGCCTTATGACCAGGATGGAAAAAGGATGCAAAAAGAGAGGCAGCCACAATGGGTGCCTAACCCAGCAGAAAACAGATGTGACTGGCCCTGCGGTCACACATGCCATTCGGACAGTCACTAGGGGCACCGAGCACACTAACTTCACAGGGCCGTTGCAGGCTGGCCCAGGGACAAGCTCGTGTCTGTGCTGGGGGCACCCAGCGGACTCTTCCAGCAACCGGGATCAACCTTGGTCACACAGACGTACGGGACAATCGTGGTTGTTATGGGAGGCCCAATGTTCATGTGTGTGTGCTAGTGTTTTGTGCAGGAAGCGTCATGACATTGTCATGACGCTCCTCTAATAAAAGGGGCTCTGCTGGAACGTCAGTGTAGCAGAGCCCCAGGAAGCGGCAACTTGTGTCTGTGTCAGTTCTTTGTGTGTACCGCCGCGTGGTCGCGGCCTGTTCATGCAGCCCTGGCCTGGGTGCCCCCAGTGCCAAGGCTGCTGAAGCTGGGGGATCCCCAACCTTGTGATAACTGTTCCGGTGATCGGGACGGAGCAGGAGGCTTCCTGCCGGCAACCCGCTGCTTGATCGCAGTGTGCCGGTGACTTATCAGGTGCTCCCGATACTGTCTGTGGCCCGCCCCGGTGGCCAGAGGCGGGCCACTACAGTTGGCACGGGACTGGATCATGGCCTGGGGGCACCCAGGCCATACACACAGTTGCCACGCAGGCGTTCTGCAATATAGGACACAGAGACAGGAGCAGAGTTGCCACGTTGGGGATCTGCCTTTATGATGGACTCTGCCTGGTAGGTCACACAGGCGCATCGTGGGGCACACAACACAGCAGGCAGGAATCATCTGGTGGAGTTGACTAACAAGCAGGAAACCACTTGTGCCTTTTATTAAGTACATCACATGGTGCACAGACACGTGATAATGCACGTGCCCTTAGCAGGGACTTATCTCCGCTTAAAGGGGCAAAGCCTCAAGCATTTACTCTAACCTTTACTGTCTGGGAAGGGGGCACCAGGCATATTTGGTTGTAGTCAGACACATGCATGGGGGAGGAAGAGGGCCCAAGATAGTAGCATGTTTTACTATTTCTGAGTACTTTCAGTTTGCATTAGGAGGGCGTCGAGAGTTTTAAAACCAGAATAGAGAAGATCACGGTCGGCTGCAAGCAAAAGTGTCATATACAATTATGTATTGAAGGAAAGTGCAGAAGAGAACAAAATAGTTTCTAGCGCTTGGAAGTGGTTAGGGCCCCGGGCGGCAAAAGACGGGTGGGCCCCCCTAAATTGCATAAATAGTGACATCAGTGATATCACAGAATTAGACTTTAGTATGCAAAAGTATCATGGGAAGTTAAATTAAAAATATGTTTATAAGGCAGTAGACAAATGCACTGTGGCGTCCATTACATGAATTGTCAAAATTAACATTTATATATGTGGCAATATCAGGAGTGAGGAATTCTTTTGAAGTAGCAGACAGCTGTATACCTTATAAAGACTTCTAATTTTGGCATATAAGGAATAGTGTGATCAAAGTTACGGGAGCACTCACTTTGGTTAAGTGGTGAAGACCAGATTTGAGAGCAGTCTGCAATTCAGGAAGTTAAACACATCTCTTCCCAGATGTAATTTGAAGAAATATTATTTGCAAAAGGTCTTTTGAAACTTTGGTTTAAAAACACTATATGTGAAAGGCAATGCAAAAATATGGTGATTTGTTTGCTAATTGAAACTAACTGCTGTTTTTGCAACAGTTTCACGGTTGCTTTTATTGTGTGCATATTAGGTCATATAGTCCAAATTAGCAATATGCTTTTATTACGGATAAGGATAAGGCTTATTTTGACTGTCAAAAAAAAAATAACAGCAAATAACTACATTTATCAAGTGCTGCTCGCTACAAAATGAGATGCTAGCCTCCTTAATGTACCGCATGAGCGCTGGTTGGAGGGAGTAAGCAGGCCAAAACTGTTTTCTGGGTGTATAGTAGCAGGGGACCCTATAGCAGAAAGTTGCAAACGCAACTGAGCAGGTTGAGGGACTGGTGCTGTGATGTTATATGTTTAGACTTTCCTGTAAATCGAGGTCTTCTTTCCTATTCCTAGAGCAACATGTGCTGTAAAATGTGGTGTTTTGTTATATTATGTTAACGTAATTTCATATCCTAAAGTGAAAGATACACATTTAGTTCACTTGACCTTTCCCCTTAGAAGAAAGAGCACCACACAAAAGAGCATTGGCCTTTCAAAAAAAGGAATCAACAACAAAAAAATAACCTCAGAGAGGAAATTCTTCCATTAAATACGCTGACCAGGTATGAAAGATGCTCACCTTTTTAACCTAGTAATATGCAGTCAAATATTCCCTTCAAAACAAAATCCTAATACGAGCATGTATTTGATTATCATTTTATGTGTCTTGTGAGTAAGTGTCTGCCCTGGAAAAATTACAACCTGGGTGAAATCCTGGTAGCCAAATGCTTGAGCAAGCTTTCTGACTTCAAAAACACCCAAGGGGGTTGCGTCCGTTCTCTGAAAAAAGGTACGCTGTCAACCCACATGCATCCTTTACTTGTGCCCTGAAAAGCAGCACATTGCCACAATCAGGTAAAAATAACTGCACCAGTCTCCAGGATTGCAACCTCTCTTGCCATCTCCTGGGCAAATATTCTGGACGTGCTTACTGTCATCATTCCACCTCCTCATCCCCACCTTCGGCTTTCAACAATACTCTGCTTTATAAAGATGACTTCAAAAGTACACATACCATAGTAAAGCACCCATTCAAGTACCCATTTTGTCCTTGGAAAATGTTTATTTGATGAACAGGTCATTAAAAACTTGAATGGAAATTGCACAGAACTTCTTGTTAATTTGTTCAAATTATTCTCATCAGTTGGTGCATTCAAGGAAACAGCCACAAAATTATTTGTCTTTTATTGTACCTTTTTTTGGCAGACACAAAAATTGTGGCTGAAAGGAAAGCAACAAGAGCAACCTAATTTAGAGTTTATTGCCCAGAGAGAACAGTTAATGCCTGCAAACAACCTTTTTTGATTTATTCTCAATTTCAACTTCTTTCGAGACAGAAAGATGATGGGCAATCATTTTGACAGTAGAGATTTCGAAGCAGATTAACTTTTTTTGAATACTGGAACTACTGATCGTAATACAAGACACAAGTCAGATGAGGGAACTGTTCGGTGTTTTGGGAAGGAATATAGTCAAGAAATCAAGAGGAATCACTTTCTTACAATATGTGCAACATTTGTAAGACTTTAAAAACCTCCTGATGATCCACCACAAAAGGTGGTGAAACGCCAGTAGAGGTATGAGGTACCAATAGAGGGATCAATATCATTACGAGTTGCACAAGAGCATCCAATGATTGTAATTGAAATATAATTGAGGAATCAAAGTTATTAAGAGACGCACGAGAAGACTCAGCGACTACAATTGGCCTATTATTTTACAACTAAGAATTCAATCAATTACACAATCGTTTGTCCTTGGAAAAAGTTTATTTGACAAGCAGGTCATTAAAAACTAGAATGGAAATTGCACACAACCTATTATTAATCAGTTCAAATTATTCTCATCATTTGGCACATTCAAGGAAACAGACACCAAATCACTTGCCTTTTGTTGTACTTTGGGGCAGACACAAAAGTTGTGGCTGAAAGGAAACCGACAAGAGAAACCTAATTTAGAGTTTATTGCCCAGAGAGAACAGTGAATGCCTGCAAACAAACTTTGTTGATTTTTCTACAGCAATATGTGAAGCAAAACGTCTACAATTGTGGCATTATTCCCCCCTTTTGACTGGGAGACTACACATACCAGAAAACAATTCAGCAAAATGCAAATAAATGGCCTTTGGGTTTTTAAAATGTATTTTCAGTAAGTATAACATGTAGTGTGTGAAAAAGTTACCGGTTTTTGTTTGCGTTTGACAAATGCAGGGTTCATATATGATTTGATGAAAATATCACATTCTACCAAAAATCAACTCTTATTTAAAACTGTTTTGTTTGATATATTTTAATTAACCTGGAGCAGAGCTTAGATTTAGGCAGCTAACTGGTGCTTTGTGTGTGCTTCAGAATGCAGGAACGTTATGAATATCTCCTCCAAAACAATGGTCTCTTAAATGGACCATCATTTGTAAATCGCCCCCACTTTAATGCGCTGCATGAAAAAAGAAAGTGATAAGCAGTCATTAAAGGGATTACAGAATCTGATGGGCTACCTGGAACGGGTATATCTCTAGAGAGCCACAGGCGTTTGGCAGGCGACGTCCTGGCCTCATGCAAGCTTCGTACATGCAAGCTGCACAGCAGTTGAGGCAGACACTGGTGTCTTGAGGGGCACCTCTGGCAGCGGGGCTCTGGGCCACTGCACAGACTGCCCATGCCTTGGGTCGGCTGTGGTTGCAGGCTCCCCCTCTCGTGTCTGCGCCACTGTACCAGACAGGTTCTGTCCTCAGGCTTAGGGGGAGCATCAAGCTTTGAGGAATAATGAAGCTTCAAAACAGAAAACTGAAAGCAGAGGCTTAGACATTGTTCAGGTCACTTATTTTTCTGCAGCTTAAAAATGCTTGGAAACAAAGTGATAACCAGCAAAGAAGCGCTGATGCCATCAATGAGGCACTGGTTATTTTGTTTATCATCTACTGCTTATAGGTGGGAGATGACATAACCATAGGGTTAATTACACCCATGTGATCAGGCTCCCTGTCTATGGGTCCATTCTGTTTATACATAGTTGAAATCTCAGGGGCCTCTCATCATCACATTCTGAGGGTACTGTGATGCTGGAAATGCATCGGAGGGACAGGGCCTCCGTATCCTTGTCCTTTACTGCTTTTTATCGTGTGTTCTGTCGTTCTGTGCAGGAGTTCATGTGGGACTCCTGGCGGTGCAGCTCTCTCCTTTGGTTTTGGTGAACAGACCCATGGGATACCCTTATGGCACCCATGGGTAGGAGTGCAACCCTGTGCCCCTAGTGTGTTTTTGGGCACCTGTGTGTGACCCACAGAGCAGGGTACGGGCTGGTGGCAGCTCCGTGCTGAATTGATTGGTGCCCTGAGCGTCCTCCATTTTGGGATGCCTAGGCCCTGTCATTGGAATCGGTAGATTCCTGATGGAGACAAAATGGCCCCATGGCCTCTTGCCTTCTATCGCCTGCTACCTTGATCTTCCCGAAGTCCCGGAAGCCCTGACTCTGTCCCTTCCCCCTAACTGGCTGTTGGGTGGAAGTCCCATATATGTAGTGTGGGGAAGTGCTGACCAGACTGTCTGGAGCCTTCTCAACGAACGTATGTTCTGGGTACGCCTGTGGGTGGGACCTGGGTGAATGGAGTGTGTGACGAATACGCATTCTATGTTGTGGGTGTCTAGTATCTGGTGTTTGACACAATGACTGAGACAGCACTGCCCGCACCCGGTATGAATGCAGTGTGGAGTGTTGAATGACTGGGTATTTGTCCCAATACACATAACTTGTTGTGAGTGTCTGGAGAGAAGTGAATGGCCTGAATGCACCATGTGCCTGATTGGCTGCCTGCCTGCCTGAAAGCCCTTAGTCGTGATTGGATGCTTGAGTATGACCCAGCGGAATGAATGGGAGATCAACAGTATATCTGGGGACCTCTCACTGCTAGGAATCATGTTCAGAAGCTGAAGTCCACTACGACGAGTAACTGGAGTAACTGAAGCTTGACCCTGAAGCCCTGCTGGATGAGAAGAATTGCTGTTGCTCTCCTTCACAATCTGAAAGCTCCTTTGACTGACCCAGAGAGGACCTGGTAAGGCGCCCTCTTCCCGAGCTACAAGGGACAATCGTGCACCAGCAGATCTTTGCCAAAGCTCCCTGGTAGACAGACCTTCGACAGGCTGCCAACCCGAGATGGGGACCACCGCGGAATCACAAAGAGAAACGCCTGGACTGTTGTCAGCCACTGTCGACGACCGCCGTCGCCGACCGGAGCCGCCATGCTCCCGTTTGCCTAAGAACTTCATTTGATCCAAGGATGCTCTCGTCCGCATCGTCGCCACTGAATCCTGCTGGAGAAGGTCTGACCGTCGACGCGCCGAGGAGCATCCGTCGGTGGGTTTCCCACCACCCAAAGATCACAGACGCCGATGACTCGACGCCCTTGCTGGGCCACAGTTCTTCAAAATCTGTGCGGTCCAGAACTATCGACACCGAGGTGCCCCACACGCCTCTTCCTTGCAGGCCGTTTACACTTCCCCATCAAAGAGCACCGCTAGGAACAAAGCTGCCACCTCACCGTCGTAGCTCATCCTGTTCTCCGTCGGACGTTCGACGACCTGTGACTCCTGCCTTAAAGGAGGGCACTCAAGAAGGGCCGTTGATTCCCTGCCGAGGAACGCTACAACGCCAGGTACTTTGGGGTTGCAGAACTATTGGGAAGTCTATTGTGAACAATAAATGGACTGGGCTTGTATCATTATCCTACAGGTTGTCCAGGTGGGGGGATCTCCACACAGAGCTGTGTTTAACGGTAGTGACCAGTATTCTGCCAATTGTTCAACCATCTTGCTTTCCTTCCTCTCTCTATTGTTGGGTTCCTTTACGACTTGATTTGTGTGCCATTTAACCGTACAGTTGATGCACTTTAAAGAGGTCTAATAGTAATTGTGGTACCACGTAGAACTGTATATTTGCCATTATAGATAACTGAGTACAAAGTGCTTTATCGTGATATTGTATATACCTTTGAATATTAATTATAGAAAGACTGTGTTTTAACCGATACAGTGTGCGGACATTGCTTTGTGGGTGCTTGGGGACTACACTGTACTTAAGAACCAGCCTGAATCACCTCCTGTGAAGCTAGGCCTTTATTGCTCGACCAGGTACCAATAATAGAGAATCTTGGCTGTGGTCCTATGTGCCTCTCTGCTACCCTATAGAGAGCGGAAGTACAGACACCCCCCTTCGATCCTTTACACTGGTGGCAGCGGTGGGATGCTTATGGATTTAAGAATCAGTGTATAACCTTGCCACTTACAAATATCTGCACTTTGTTAAATTAAGGTTTAGTTGTGTACGAGATAACTGCATTACAAGCAATGGAATCAATTGCGAATAGTAAATTGACTCGGATGAGCTTAGAGGGTCTCCATAGTGCTTGTGAAGCCAGGGAGTTAGACTCTGTGGATAAGTCTAGGACTGAGCTGATAGCTGCCCTGGTGGACTACCAGACTGATTGTGAAACTCTTGAAGGGGGGGATGCAACCAATGAGGACTCTACCCCGTGGGTTGTCGCCGAATCTGATTCTGGGAATGCCACCATTCCTGCTGCCTCTGTTCCAAACCCCAGCACTTCCTTGGAGCTTGAGTTATTAAGGATGAAATTGGCCTTTGAATATCGCAAGTTGGAAATAGATGCTGAACTTAAGAAATAGGAGTTGGCACAGCAAGTGGAACTCAAAAATAGGGATCTTGAACTCAAAGACAAGGACACTGAATGTCAGTGAATCCGGTTAGAGAACGCTCGATTTGAGACTTCAGCAAAACCAGTTGAGTGTGTCAGGTCCCCAGCCACCAAGTTTATAAAAGATTTGGTTGGTGTGTTTGTGGAGGGTTTTGATATCCTCCAATGGATTGAAGCATTTGAAATGGCTTGTGCAATTCATGATCTTGATAAGAGAGATTGGGCTAAGTGTTTGTTAAGCAGAGTGCCTCAGACTGGATATGACTATTCTGAAACTGAGTGTGAAAGAAAGGGGTCAGTATGAGTGCATGAAGTCTGCTTTGATTGCCAAGTTTGGCAAGACACCTACTGAATACCTTAGAAGGTTCAGGGATTTTAAGAAAAGAGAGAATGTGTCTTGGGTTGACTGGGTGAGTGCTGCGCACATGAACATGATGGGGTGGATTGATGGTTACAAAGTGAAAATGTGTGTTGAATTGTCTCACCTTTTGTTTTTTGAGCATTTTTCTTAAGCCTGTTCACCAGAGCTGCGTCAGTATGTTGCTGACCAGAACATTTTGGATCCCTTTAAGCTGGCTAGGTTGGCTGACAAGTGGGTCTCCCACCGGGTGTCCCCTAAGGACTCCAGTGGGAAGGACAAGGATAAAGAAAAGGGGACCTCTCAGAAAGCTGAGGAGTCCCAGAAGCAATCATAGTTGGGTAAACCAAAACCTTCCTCTGCTAAGACCCAAAAACCTAGTGGGGATAAGTCTGTTGTGGGTGGGAATAAGATTAGTGGTCCGCCTGCTGCCAAGCAGAGTCCCAGTGGTTCCAGTACCGTACCCCGCACTCCCGGCATTTGTTGGGATTGTGGGGCTCTGGATCACCGAAGGGGTGACCCCCAAGTGTAAGAGTAAGGCACTTGGAGTCCAAGCTGTTAGCCTGACCTATCCCTAGTCCGTACCTGAGGTGGAGGCCACTGTCCTCCCCATCTCTACTGGAATCACCTATGGTGCTCCCGTAGAGATTTCCTTAGTGTCCCTTGGTGCCTGGGACCAGTACGCAGAAGTACTGGCGACTATCCCAAAGAACACTCATATGTTTTTGAGAAGTGTCTTCTTGAATGGCCAGCCTTCTACTGGTTTGAGAGACACTGGGGCAAGCATAACAGTGGTGGACAGGATCCTGCTCAAGCCAGAGGACTATGTAGGTGCTCCTCTGAGAACCACCAGGTTAGCTGGTGGGCCTCCCAAATTATTGCCTGTAGCCTTAGTCAACATTACGATTGGAGACAAGACAGTGAAGCTTCCGGTCCTGGTTCAGGACAACGTGCTTGCGAACATTTTGTTAAGAAACGATTTGGTCGAGTTGGGGATGATCACGGATGGTCTACCCATGGCTGCTGTGGTGGTCACCCAATCGCAGGTCACACAGGGTCCGGCTGCGAGACCGGTATCCTTGCCGACAGGGAAATCAAAGGCACGAAGGAAACGGAAGGCTAAGAAGGCCACCTCTGTGGAGGGAGCCCCTGCTCTTCCTGCTGTTCTGACAGCACCCATTGGGATCCATGCTCCGGACGGGCTGCGTCCAGTGGTGAAGCCTGTCTCAACTCCTGTTGGAGAAGAGCCAGAAGACTCTCCTGTGGGAGAGGTTCTCCACCCGGAGGATCATCCCAACCTTCAATGCTTGTTAGCTGAAGGGGGACCCTCCCGGGCGGACTTCTGTAAGGGACAGAGAGAGTGCCACTCTCTCGAGGGTCTTAGGAAACAGGCCCTATCCCAGGCACAAGGAGAAGTGCCTAGGACATTCCGAATCTATTGGGAGGGTGAGCTCCTTGTTAGTGAGCCCACTAAGCCTGAACCTGGTGCCCTCAAGAGGTTGGTGGTACCTCAGGTTTACAGGCCCTACCTGCTGCGTTGGCGCATGAGGTGCCCTTAGCTGGTCATCTTGGTACCAAGAAGACTAAGCAGAGGCGGTATGCCCATTTCTACTGGCCTCGGATGGGAGTAGAAGTGGAGTCCCACTGCAGGACCTGCCCGACTTGTCAGTTGTCTGGCAAGACTGGAGGCAGTGTCATTGCCCCACTGCAGCCATTGTCAGTGGTTGGCACACCATTTGAAAGGGTGGGCATCGACATTGTCAGTCCCCTTGACGCTCCCACTTCAGGTGGACATCGGTTCATCCTGGTCTTGGTTGATCATGCCACCAGGTACCCTGAGGCTATACCCCTTTGGACTGTTACTGCCAAGGTGGTTGCCAGGGCTCTCCTGGGCATTTTCACCCGTGTTGGATTCCCTAAGGAGGTTGTCTCTGACAGAGGCTTTGGAAGAGCCCCTAAGGAGGAAATGGGATCTCCTCCTGCCATGCCTGCTGGTTGCGTACAGAGAGGTACCTCAAGAGGGTGTTGGTTTCAGCCCCTTTGAGTTACTCTTTGGACATCCTGTGAGGGGGCCCCCTGCCTTAATCAGGGAAGGTTTGGAGGCCACCCCTCCAGGTCCCGCCAAGCAAGTGGGGAACTATGTGTTATGCCTCAGACGGAGGATGACACAGATGATGGGTCAGGCAACAGCAAATCTCAAGGCCAGCCAGGAATTGAATAAGTACTGGCATGACCTTAAAGCATCGCAAGTGGTTTGGACTCCGGGACAGGAGGTCCTCGTGATGGAGCCTATCAAGCCTCAGGCTTCGGCAGATAAATGGACTGGACCCTTCAGGATAATCTCCAAGATGGGCAAGGTCAATTATCTGGTTGACATAGGCGCCTCGGGGGTAGCCCCTCAGGTATTCCATGTTAACAGCCTCAAGCCTTTCCACAGGCGAGCCAAAGTCTCATGTCCCTTGCTAGCTTTCAGAGCAAGAAGAGGATGAGAGTGAGCCCCTTCCTGATTTGCTGCATAGCAACCCTCAGGATGGCTCAGCTCAGTGGAGGGAGTACATCTCTCTCCCGATCTGACGACAGAGCAGCAGAAGGCCTGCAGGGCAAGCTACCATGTACTAAACGGCAAGCTAAGACCTAGTTGGAACAAACTAGTATGGGGAATACTAAACATTGGTATTTCGGAAGGCAAACCGATCGGGCACCATGTTATCTGCAAAAATAAGGATTCCATTAAACGGGGAACTGGTTATACAGATTAAGCACGATACACAGCACTAATATGCGAGGTACGGGCACGCTTATATGAACGTAACCATGTATTTAATATGAGAAATCGCTCTGCTATATTATTGATCAGTAAACCGGTCCAACGTGGCGGCCTATCCCACATTTAACTTCCATATGATTAACGCAATTAAATACACAAGTTACGTAGACCGGCAACAATTAATCACTGGAGAAAACCCTCCCCAACACGGATAATATACGATCACTCTTACACCTGGCTCACAGACAGGTCAGAAGCCCAACACGGCCCACGTATCACAAGTCCCAAGGCAACGCACGACCATATATGCACAGGTTTTGCTGCAAATGGCACCAAGAAGAGGATAACATATTATGGTAGCAAACACAAACTCACGGGATCGGGCTACACGCATGCAACTTCAGGGAGCAACATATTTACGGGTTATGAACCATGTAAAACTCCCTGAAGGTCCATCCTCACACTATATAGTTTGATTACTGCACTCGCTCAGCACAATAGTGTGGGAAACAACAGACCCATTAAATTAGTACATGAAAACGGATTTGTGTCACAGCGGGCACTTGCCTTGTTATAAACGTTTGGTGAATTAGACCCAATGAAACCTGCAGAGACATAAGTTAACTCTAGAGCCGAGGGCACTCAGTCCAATTAAGGAGACATTCTTACCAATTAATCAATCTCTGGCATACAGCTCAAGTGAGGAGCCACCTCTACCACACACTAATTATATAATCTTTCACCCATAGGTACAACCCTTTGCCATTGCTGACTATATCAGACTCACTTTCAATCATCCGGGAACACGCTAACCTTACAATTGGTAAGCGTTACACAGACCCATGTCACAAGCTGGATTACGTTGCAATACTCACTTCAGAAAAGCTAACTAAAGGAAATCTCTCCTTTCCCTCCCAAAAGGTGTTCCCTGTGTTCTCTGCAATTAACATTAGGGAACATTACCATATGTGCAAATGTGATTAAAATTAACTGGTGACTCTCAAATGCAACTGTTATTTAACCCATATGGCCAATGACCATGCACATAAATGTACTACCAATATGTGAATATGTCACACACCCGACAAATGTCACAGGATTATGATCTCTTTATATGAATATGTCAACTATGGTCTCGCTTTCTAAACATTTAACGACCAACAATTGGTTAAAACTGAATATCAATTAACTGTTACACTTTCACCACTCACCTTGCACCATTTCACTCATGTCACAAATATACAGCCTTGAGAAAGACCTCAAAGGTGGAAACACGTGTCAGCACTAATGTAATGGAAGTGTATCACATACTATGTACCACATGTAAATACTGAGCAAGAATATGTTTGTCGCAGGAGTGACAACCCATGTGTAAATTACTGGACAAACAATAAATCAACAAGTCTTGCAAACACCTAGCGTGTGTGGAAATTAGCGCTCATTGGATACGAAGGAACCAATGTCCAGCGTCTAATTGCAAAGTTTTGGATCTCAGTCACCCAGAACAACACACATAGAATGGCATGATGACTCTGGCACATGGCAAAAATAAGGGCTAGGATGTTTCGACCCAAGCCATGACACGTTATGGCCTCTGCAAGAAACGGCCAGCACCCCCTGTCAAATGCCTTTTCCACATCTAGAGTGACAGTTACCCATGGCTTGTCTGTGGTCTGTGCTAAGCCTATGTCACAGAGTAAGCGGGTGTTTTCTGAAGTGATTTTATTGTTTTGTCCCCAGGCTTTTTGGTATGAGGCGAGCATGGCACCTGCTTTGTTTCCACCTCCAAACAATGTTGAGTGTTACCTCAGAAGCACCCTAGGTGCTTTCTTCCTTACACTCATTCTTTTGCTCCTAACAAGGCTTTAAATATCTTCAGAGTGGGAACCTGACTATATCTCTTTTCCATTGATTTGATAATCCCTAGGTTTGTATCCACATTCTGCCTCGCTAGCTTCCGTTTTACAGGCCACATAACTAATGATGTGTTCTCACAGGGCTGCCTTGTACATGTCCTAAACAGTGACTGCAGTAATACTCCCATCCTCTTTTATATGGAAGAAGTCCAGTGTAAACTGCTTAATAAATCTCCTAAATTCCTGAGATTTGTGTTAAAACATCATTTATTATTTGTATATGAAATCCCCCCAGTCATTGGCATGTGATCTGAAATCAGGATTGGTAAAATGTACTACCTATAAACATTTGTGAAAAACCTTATGCTGAGGAACAGGTCATTCATTCTCAACAAGGACAAGTGGCGGAAGAATAGAATGCATATTCCAGCTCCCCTGGACTGCATATACTCCATACATCTGCTAGATTGAGCTCATGTACAAATTGTAAAACAGCATGATGCATTTTAGATCTAGAATTAAATTGAAGGGTAAATTACCCCCCCCCACACCTCCAAAATAAAAACAATATATGCACTTTTCGTCCTCATCAACCTGGTTCAGAGATCAACCGTGATCTGTCCAATTAGGCCCATACACATTGAGAATTGTTAGAGGAAACTTTTCCATAATGCATTTAACCATTACCCATTTCCCACTCATATCTGCATCTGAGCTGGTCACCTGAACTGAAACTTGTGAAACAGTATGAACACCCTCCCGACCACCCCTTTGCTTCTGCTTAGTACTCTTGACCTACCAATTCAAGCTTGAGCTTTGCTGCCTCCTCAGCAGGGTGTGCATTTCCTCAATTAAGGTCATCTGAGTCTCCAGCTACTGCGAATGGGACAACACATTTTGTCTTCTAATGGGTGCCCTCAACCATTTAACATCCCATGTAACAGTCACCATACTTTTTCAGTGTTATTATTGGTCTTCTGTTCATTACATAAAATCTCATACCATGTGTTGTCCACTTGCCCCTTGAAAAAGTGAGGAAACCATCTCTGTCATAGGACACTTAGACATGTGCTTCCATTCCCACACACACACATCCTCATTCTGAACAACACACCCTGAAGTGGTCATCCTTAGCAAGAAGAAAGATAGAGGTATAAAGTAGAGCAAGAAAGCAGAATACTTTTCAACAAACCCTTACAGGGCCTCACTCTACTGACCCTGCATGTCCCCCAGTTGTGCCAAAGCTATCCGCTAGTGCACTGAATAGACCACATAATCAATTGGTGGGAAAAGCCCATATGGCCACTGCTTCTTCAACTCCAATATAGTCCTTAATTTTACTGACTTTATTGTGGCATTTACAGATATATCTTGATTATCATCCCACTTAGAGCACTGTTCACCCCGATCATAAATTCGGGCACCTCTCTAATTTTGTGTGGTGTAGAAGATTTCAATTGGGATCTGCACTTGTCCCGCTCTTCCTAGTGCACATGAGGAGAGTACGCTGTGCCATGGGAACCCAACCTACGTCTGCACCCTGAGTAATTTTAAAATTTGATGCGTGATAGTCACCCCTTCACCCCAGATTGACAGGATTCCTGCACCATTGCACTACTTGTCCCAGTGCAGGAGGAAATATGAGGTCTGGTTCCTATAGCCTCTTCAGGCACTGTTTCCAGGAATCCCCACAAGTCTTCTGGGACATCCAAGACCTTTGTTAGGCCCCCAGGAGTGGTCATTAGCATTCTTAGTAGTGCCATTAGGCCAACGTGCAAATCTCTGTGCCTAAGCTCAAGTCTAATTGATTTACTCTTTAGCATTGTAGTCTTAAAAATGTCCTAGGAGATGTATATACTATGGTCCTTCCTCCCACTTCATCTGTTTTTGTTCTTTTGTACTATGTCTAGGATTTGGGCTACTTGCCTATGACGCAGAAGGTATGCACTCAGCAGGCTAGGCTTCCCTCCTCTCCCTTCCACCATCTATGAAACTACTGATACATTGTTTAATATGACATTGGAACAAAGAGCAATTCGATTAGTGGCTCTTCAGAATAAAATGGTTTTAGATGTCATGTTGGCTGAGAGTGGTGGTGTTTGCAAAATGGTCAGGTCTGCGTGTTGAGTGTACGTACCTGACTCCTCCTCCATGGTGTTCCAAGTGATCAAACGATTACATATATTTAGTACGGACCTTGAGGTACATCCGGTATTTGTCCTTATGTATTATCTTACTTGTACAGGGATAAAGGGCATAAAAAGTAATTAAAAGAAACGTAACAAGCTTTCCAATGATTCAAGAGGTTGGTAGCAGATGATGCCCAAAGCTGGTTTCACAGCATCGGATCACATTGTCGGATCCTCCTGGGGAATCATGACCGCTGGAGCCCCTCACACCAAGAAATAGATGCTAGATTAAAGCAAACACCCTCCTAGAGTTAATGAAAAACCTGCTGCGACAGTTGTAACAAGTCCTGCAGCATCCCTAATGGTAGCTCTTACAGCATGGACTGATTGCAGTTCCCCAGTGTGGGAGTAAATATGGCGCCCGTAATTGAAGAAACAATCAAGCAGCAGAAAAGAAACCCAGGGATGCCTAATAATAGCCAATGGGTACATGTCCCAGACCCTTCCAACCTTGCCTGTCCCAAGCAACAAGGATTATGGCGGTCCTTGCCCTGTGTACATTATTGCACCCGTAGATGAAGCAATGCAGGCAGAAGACTGCATGTCTCTCTAGTGGACTTAGGGGCCTCCGCGGAAATATCAAGCATAACAAAATTTACTCTAGAAAAGCCACATTTATTTACTTTGCCCTTTTATATTACATAGCACAGATCTCGCTCCAGTGAGTGCTTTACCCACCCATTGCGGTGGTATATATAGATAGGACCCTATTTTGTATGGGGTAGGGTTGAAACCAGATTACAGAAACCAAGATGTGATGTAGAGGGGAGCGAGAACATGTACTTAGGGTGCCATGACACCGCACATTGTCCAGCTATTCTTTACATAACAAAAATATACAATTTGCGGGACAGAGAGAATAATTTGCCCAGAATTTCATTCAGTACCACAGCCAAAATTATAACCCAGGCCATGGCGCAGGGCTAATACCTCAGTCACCAGATCACAGGCATAGAACATAACTAAACCATATTGGTTCATGAAGTTGAAAGGTCAGTGTATATGGTGGCAAATGTGTTGAATTGTTTTCAATACCTGTAATAATTCTATGCAAAATTAACAATTTCTCCATCTTTGATATTCAGTTTTTATGGTTTTGTAGCCCATGTTTTTCTATTGCTGAGACGAATATTTAGTTTGAAGAATATACTGCCCACTATTGGTCAATCAGATTAGAGGGCAGTGCAGTCTTGTCTAGGGCTTACTTAAAACAATGTACTAAATCAAGGGTTATGAGAAAATATCAGATAGTCAGAAGTTGAAGGAAAAACAAGTGCATATACATTACTTAACTGTTTTTTGTTTTTGTTTTCAGATGGGTCAAATGGAAATAAACTCAGAACGATGCTCCAGAAAAGAGAAGGTATGGTCACATCGCATTGAACATACAATTATAACATCTATAGCCCTGCACGTACACTGCAGATGTATGAGACCCCACCACATAAAGAATGTACATCTTTAACAAGATTAATACCTTTAATGGACTAAAAGAATTAGTCATTCCACCGATAGAAAAATTGGCTTTTGCACATTCATTTTAGAAGGAGCTGTAACTTATGAACAAAGATTAAAAGCATATTTCCAATTACAATAAAATTAAGTTTAAGAGTCAGCAAGCCCCACTTCTCTATGGTAGTAAGTTAATTATAGGAGGCGGGCATCAATTACCTAAGTTGGTGTTGAGATGATGTTACATAGACAAACCACTTGACATTGGTGCTTGTGGCAGCTATTGGTCCATTACTGAAAGGCATGGCTAGAATTGTGTGAGAAAATGATACCTTGCTTGATTGATGGTACTGTGGAAATTACGATTGTTGAGGATCCCTGGCTCGATGGTAGTGCCGTGATTTTGATAGGTACGGCTTCATTACCTGATGGTAGCATTCCGATTTTGATAAATGTTGTCCTTAATGCTAGTCCTAAAATGATGGCAGAGGGAGAGCCATTCTTCCGTGGCAGTGGTACATTTTGGAGGATGGGACTTCCTTGCCCAATGCTAGAGCTGTAAATATGGTAGAGGCCTCACCTTCTGCCTATCCATGCCCAATGGCTCCTTCTTTAACTGGTATTTAAATCCATGAATTGACTTTCCCCAATACCTGACTAAATCAATCCCCTGCTACTCGCCCTGCGCATGCTTCACCCTCAAGAACTTTATTAATATATTATTCTATTTATAGAAGTGCACCCAGCCCTGAGGCATCTAGGTCCTAGTTACAGACAGGAGATACAACAAACATTAATGACAGATGGGTAAGGGTCTAGAGATCAAGTGTGTCTTTAGTTTTCTTTCTGAATAGCTGGTAGGAGGTTTCAGATCGGCGGTGAAGTGGCAGATTGTACCATAGATTGGCCGTGACCACCGGGAAGCTGGAGCCACTGGCTCGTTTCTGTCTAAATCTGGGGGTTAGGAGTTGGTGGCTGGAGGAAGATCTGGCTGGTCTGGCTGGTGAATATTTCTTGAGCCTCTGTACAAGTTAAGAGGGGACCTTATTAGTTAGGCAACAATGGGCCATTGCAAGGATTGTGAATTGAATTATTTCCCTGATGGGGAGCCAGTGGAAGGTCCTCCTGGCTTCCGAGATATGGTCAGATGTATTCAAGTCCAGTGCCGCTCGGAGAGCATTGTTTTGAATATCCTGAAGCCTTTTCAAGACCTCCTAAATCTATCCGTACCCCGCCCACCCTGTGCTCCTCAACCCTTCCACCCAATCACCCTCTAAGCCACCATCAGTGGCACTCCCTTCCCCAAGAACCAAGAAGTTTACTACAAGGACAGGCGTCCTGATCACCCTGAAGAACTTACTGCACTCGCTGGAGGCGGTCGTGGAGACCTAGAGTGGCACACCAACTACACACCCCCAATAAGCCCACCACCTAGTCTGCACTTATAATTTCCTAAAAAGAGTGAGGTACATGGTGTGGATGTAAAAAAAAGGAGTTCCAGATTAAATAAAACACCCAAAATCTTTTATGTCAAGAATCTTCAGAGGCTGGTGTATGATATATGATATGGAAATTATAACGTGCCTATACACAAGTGTTTCAAGGCATAGCAAAGATTGGGGAAAAGAGGGAGGACAGACACAACGATCTTACTAGGCCAAGTGGCATTGAGATCGCCCAAGTGCAGGGGAGGGGAAACGTGCCAGGGGAAAGGAGATGGGGACAGTGTATACATGGGATCAAAACAATAAGAAATGCGGTCAGCAGGTGGCAGGCGCAAGGGTAAGTGCAGACAGCAGGTGTCCAAATGTGCAGGTAGGTTGACTGTAGGGTTACAGATACATACCCAAGTGCAAGGGTATGCAACTGGGTGGGAAGGGAACTGGACCCAAATCAGAGGGTAGCCAGGTGACCAGTGCAGTATCAGACCAGAAATCAGCAGGGGAGAGGAAGAGAGAAGGCAGAAGCAAAGAGGCAGGCCTTGAGGTGCTTCGGGATCCAGAGATGGTGGTTCTCAAGTTTCAGAGAGGCACAGAGGCTGTTCAGAGGGAGGCCCCAGCCGAGGAAAGAGATCTACCACCAACTCATTGCTTGGAGAAGCGACTCACCCTGAGGGAGTTGGAGGCGGAGGAGCGAAGAGCTCGAGCAGGAAGGTATTTGCAAAGAGAGAGTTGGAGGTATTGAGGCCCCAGAGATTTCAGTGCTACTAAGAATAACCATCTTGTACAGTTTAAAACACCCTGGCCATCAGGCGCCTAAAACTATGACTAAGGCTGCGGTACCCACCAATTACCCAGGCAAAACAAATTTGTCAAAAAAACTAATCATTTTCTCAACACAAGTCCTCTTTGCTTGCAGAGCTCCCAGAGTCGCTACTTCCTGGCCGATGTTTTCCATAATATTTAAGTACAGGGTGTTTATTGAGGCCTTTAGCAGAGGTGCTTATCGTTTTATGTGATGAAAGTAGGTATCAAAGTGTTTCTACTACCTGTAGCAAAAAGATTAAAAGTAGGACCCAACCACTTAAAATATGTGTGGCCCTTTAGCTGTTTTCCACTGCATACCTCATAACGTTGACTCCGCCAACTAGAACCATAGGCCACTGCCCCCAGGCTTCCACAGAAAGTGAGGAGCTATCTCACCATTGCGCTACAAAGTGATTTTCTCTTCATGCTACTACTTTTTAAAACACCTAACCATTCACCTTGTTTATCTAAAACAATCCCGATTCTGTTCAGTTTAAGTTTTGCACTCAGTTATCTGATGTCACATTCTGTTTTGTTACGATTTCATGAAACTACATTTTCTCTTCAGGGGGGACTTCTAATATTATGAAGCTTGGCTCTTGATTTGCTAAGACAGCCTGAGAAGCTTCGTGACTTTTAAAAACCCACTGTTCATCCTACATGCCATCAGTTCATCATTTCAGGCATCAGGTTTTTTTAAGGGAGAGGAAAATAAATACATATTCTAGAATGTTTTACTTTGGCCCCAGAAATGTATACCAAATATTGATCCCAACCAATTTGGCCGTATGTTACCAAAGACGCGGACGACAACATTGTGAAATCTTCATTTGCAGCTGCGGTGTCACTAGTGTTAATCTTTGTAGCAAACTGAGAGACACCCAACTATAAATGTTGCAAAGTACAATGAACGACTGCTAAATGAACACATGGCATTTTTCTTAAAAACATAGATTACTGTTACACGTCTTCTCTCTTGTTTATAGTCGCAGTCCCCTCCAAGGCAGAGGTTTCGGTATCAGAAAACACAGCCAAGACATTTTTAAATGTCCCCAAACGTCAGAAGCGGCAGCTGTGGGACAGGAGCCAGCCAGATGTGCAGCAGTGGTACCAGCAATTCCTGTACCTGGGGTTCGATGAAGCGGTAAGCTCAAACAGTCCATGCAAAATTAACGCTTTCTACAAATATTCAGTTTGACAATGTAATATACGAGACTATTTATTGTATACCACTCCAGTGAATGCCAACCTTGTTCAACCCTTTGTCAGAAGAAAGTCTCCATGCTTGGATGGACAGATTGATTGGGGAGTGTTGAACCCGCAGACACTGGTTACCCATTCAAGATCTTCCCTACAAAGGGCTGCTCGTCAGCTCCTGATCTCTGGAGCCACTCGCACCTGAAGTGATGTCTGGGCTATTTAAATACGTATTTCATTTCATAATTCCAATAAAATTTGGAACATGACATTTTCAAGGAAGATGGTAGCCAACATGAGGAATCCATCAGTACCAATGGGGTGTATATGTCTTGGTCAACTCACTAAAACTACGGTATACGAAGACTGACAATACAGCAAGAGAAATAAAATATTCTGAAACAAAACCGTGACTTTTCAGGTGGACTATTTCTATAAAGCCTGACACCATCATCTCCGTTTCCACATCTGATAGTTATGTCCTTCCTGAGCCGTCTCCTCATTGGTTCGGTTACACAAGATCATGATTCATATCTAGGGGCAAGGGGCTCCCTCAAAACTTCCCAGTGGGAGATTGTGTAAGTCTTCTGTCTCGCGATTCTCAAGCATTTGTCAGTGTAGATCCAAGTTAGTGTGGTGGCTTTTCAGCTTCTGTACTTGAATTGCGATACATTAGAGCTCTAACCACACTTTGGATTCTAGTGCGATTTTAAATTGAATCCATGGATTGATACTGAGATATGTTATTCTCAACAGAGCCTTGAAACAACCAAAGTTTTTGAAGCAGTTTAATGGCAAATGCAGAGCAATCTTCCACCACAATCACCACCACTGGATACTGATATGCCAATTCACAAAGGATGCAGCAAGTAGCCATTTTTGATTAAAGTTACAACATTTGCGAGTTAAGTGTGCTCATAAGTTACAGGAGTAGGTTACTACTGATGAGAAATGTGTAAGCGGCACCCGAGACACAAACAAGGCCCAATTACACCCCAAAAATGGTTGCCTGCGACATTGTAACTTGCTCCAGAGTAACATAATCGAAGCGAGAAAAGAAAAACATTAACATTTTACAAAAAACATTTCTAAACATTTTATTTCACTCCAAAAATAATTCACAACACGTCTTACTTGCCAGATTGATAATTATGCTTTAATTCACTGTCACACCCCAATTTGAACACTTAAATATGGAAGGCGTGGGTGTAACTTAAGTCTTGGTCATAACAGTATTTTAAGTTAACCTATCCAGCTAAACATTAATAACAAGGCTCTACTGCTCACTCGCCCCTTCTACCATTTCCTCAACTCTCCTTTCCTTGCTTTCACACGAGCTTCCTGCAAAATTTGTAAAACATTGTTAAAGGTGAATGCTTCGTCTGAGCAAGTGTCTCCTTGCCCTACTGTCACCATCAAGGACAATATTTCCTTTGTTGAACCATTCTTGCCAAATTCATCAACTCCTCCCACTGCCAGGGTGGTAACCAAAATTGTTTGAAAGAAACCACTATCACCTCTTTTCTGAAGAAGGGTAGAGTCAACCTCAGTGATGTTGCATATTAACAATACCCTGTTCATTTGCAAAATCATGGACGAGATGGCCACCATTCAACTCCGTGTGTACATTGACCGAAGCAAGCTGCTTCACAAGCGTGAATCTAGATTCAGGGTTTCCAAGGGACCAGAGTTAGTCCTCTTGTTCTTTAAAGAATAACTCCCCAGACTATGAATAACAAAACTCGTGGCATACTTATCCTCCTATGCCTATGCCCACTTTTGACACCACCAAAGCCTCCTCAACAGACTGAAATCTTCTATGGGCATTGGTGGCCCAGCTCCAAAATGGAGACACTATCCTCCATAATAGATTATCCACTGCGGGGCACCACAACCAACTACACCGAGCTTGCCATTAGGCTGAATGAAAAGCAATGGTATCAACTTGGATCGAATCTTAATGTGCCCTACTAACATCCAGAACTGGATGCCTGGGATAGGGCTGGACTTTTAGAAGTATTTGTGCGACCCATGACAGTAGTTTTGAATGCATCCATTGTCTAATGGGCTCCGGGAACAGACGGAATGCTCGGGATGAGGGTTGCAGCATTAATACTTTGAATACCAACTGTATGTCAGCCACACACTCTTAACATGTAGGAAAAAGGTAGAGTTTGTTTTGCTTGTTTCCTTGCTATTTGATATACTTTCCATAGGCTTCCTGTCCTTAGAAGATCGGCAACCATTGGAGAGAAAAAAAGCTAAAAAGGGCCTCTCCCAACTACCATGAATGCTCTTATGCTGCAAGGATGCACCAACTATATGTAATCCAACTATATGTAATTCTACATGTGGTGCTGTGCTAAACATGGTATTCAATTATAATTCTTTAAGATATAAAAGAGCATTTTGTATTGCATCATTGATAATGATTTAAATGGAAGTAAAACAAATTACCAATGTTAATTAACACATTCTATTTTTATTGCAGAAATATGAAGATGATATGTCCTACTGGAAGAACATGGGCCGTGGTGGCAGTGATTATTATGGGGGATACCAGCATCACTATGACGAGGATGCTGCTTTAGGACCACGAAATCCACATACTTTTAGGCACGGAGCAAGTGTCAACTATGATGATTATTAAGTTTAAGAATCTCATTATAGGGAGCGACAACATATATTCTTGCATTGTCGACATTGCATCAATAACATTTTCTTTATGTATACTGCTCTTTTTAATAAAACCATTTGCAACAAAAGTAACATTTGAAAAAGGCTACCAAACTAAGTATCCGACTGCATAAAGACTATCTGCACTTCTTGTATACTCTCTCATGGTTTTACACTCTAATGGCGTTATTTTGAGTACAGAATAAAACAATTTTGATAAAAACATGGTTCTGGCTGAAAACAATACAAATCATATGTTTTCTTTCCTAATATATAGATAGATAGATAGATAGATAGATAGATAGATAGACAGACAGACAGACAGACAGACAGACAGACAGACAGACAGACAGACAGATAGATAGATAGATAGATAGATAGATAGATAGATAGATAGATAGATAGATAGATAGATAGATAGATAGATAGATAGATAGATATTTGTTGATTAAAAGGAGTTGCGAGGGGCACACTCTGGCTTCCAGCTGCATTCAGACACATTGTTCAGGAATGTTATCCTTCAAGTAGGCTTTCATGCCTCAGAAATCATTGGTAAGGCAGATCTGTTCAGGTGTGGAAGGTTAAATCCTTCTTAAGAAGGAAGATGTTAAAGCAAGGAATTTGGGTTGCTGTAGTAAAGAGCCAACCAGAATCCATTACTCAATTATATCATTACTCATTTATATATGTCATATGCCGGCTCGCGCCACCCAATAGGTAAAACGAAACCAATGTGCATTCTTTGCCTAAAATTCTATTGCTAATGAAAGGTAGCCCAACATACAGGGGTACCCCTTGAGTATATGGGTACCCCTAATCATGCTCACACCAGATTAAAGTTCACCCCTCTGAAGATTTAAGGCCAAGAGTCTTTATCTTGCAAGGATAACAAGTTTAATTTATACAGAAAAGAGGATGCGTTGGGGGTCAAACAACTCTGCTCGCCAACCGGCATTCGGTCCCTCTTCTGTAGCTGGCTCCAGCAGAATGATAATCAAAAAGGGGGGAGAGGGTCAAAGGCTACCCTAGTCATGGACGCAAGAGGAGGTCACCAAATGGTGGCAGCGGAGCTAGATGGCTGCTAGCCCAAAGGAGATCACCGTGAGACGTGAAATTATCAAAATAAAGTTTAATTCAAACTAACACCAAAACATATTCACATAAATGGACATGTGCCGTAGCACGGAGGGTATGCATAATAAAGTACATTGTGGTGCGCATTATTTAAATTATTGCTAGATCAATTTCAGTAGTATATTGCAGTAGACAATATATTTTTTCATCTCACCTGCCTGTTAACTACATTTATTACACTCAATTTCAAGGGATGTGTTATATTATATTTTACCCCACCTGTCATAGTAGGACAGAACTGGATCAAACACAAAGGTTTGTTTGAGTGGTAAAAAGACTTCTAGTGAGGGGACCCATTAAAGCAAAGAAACAAGGGATGAACCGTTAGTAAAAATTTGAAAAGCCCATGAATTGTTGACGTTCTTTCAGGGTACTAGTTCTTGGGGAATCCAGGAGCGCTTGAGCTTTCATGAACGACATAGTGACTGTATATCCAAAGAACACCATTAGATGATGAGACGCTTTTCTCCACTTTGGCTGCCAGATGGTAAAGAGGAAACGGGAGGAACGGATTTAATAGATTTAAAAACAGTGACGATTAGGGGGAAAAAGACGGATTGGGGGTTGTCACTCCTGGATGAGTTTTGCAGCGAGGAAGAAGAAGGAATGGAGAGAGAGGGAAGAAATAGGGAAAGGGAAAGCTTAGATAAATTATATATCACCCGGACTAACAGGGAATCACCATGGGCCTGCAGAAGGAAGGAAGAACTGGGGGGAAGTGAGGGGGAAGAGCAAGGAATGGCGGGAAGGCACACACGTGCAGCTACATCCTCATCATCCCGTCCAACATGCTCCACCACCCCGCACTCATCACGTGCAACATGCCCACCTACACCTGCACACGCCCCTCACGAACACACACCCTACGCTGGCAGGCTTAGAGATCTCCCAGGACGCAGGCAGGAAGAACGAGTACACACGCCCACATCAAATACAGGAAATGATAAAAGAAGGGGAAAAGATGGAGGGGAAACATCTACAAGCAGGGGAAATATGAACATAACAGACGATGTAGACGACACGGAAGAAGAGGAGGGGTATACGGATTCGACTCTGGGGAACCCGGGGGGTCAGATAGGACACAACCTAATGCCACTTTTGGAGAGAGGAGGGGTTAGACCACAATACGTCCCTTGGAAGCATACAGACAAGGAAAATATAAAGTGCAGGCTCCCATCACTAAGTGGAGGTGCGGGGAAATGGATATATGAGATGGAAAAACACACCGCAGGACAGGAACTGGCAGTGGGAGACGTGAAGGGCCTACTAATATCAATATTGGGGGATGCAGCAGATGACATCTGGAAGAGAGCGGGCTTCCCCGGGGTCACAATAACAAACACATCACACGACGGGGCGCCATTCGCAAACTGCAGACATGCATTATGGCAAGCACTGAGGGTACAGTACCCAGACACCTCAGACATAGGAGCAATTACATCACGCAAGATGCGTGAGAACGAAGATCCTGTTGATTATATCCAGGAAATTCAAGAGAAGTGGCGTATGGAAACTAGAGAGCAATGGGACAAGACACCAGCAATATTTTATCATATACTAATACAAGGGCTCCCGGAGGCAGTGCAGAAGCAATTGAAGAAAATAGTGGGGATGGAAGCAAAGGCTTGGCCGGAAATACAACTGACGATAGTACATCATTGTAGGACATGGCAAGAAAAGATGAAACAAAAGGAAGAAGATAGGAAAGCGGAAGAGGCTAAATTAGTGCAGGAAAAACTTACCAAGTACACGATGGAAGGTGCACTAATACTACACCTACAACAATGACACCAAACCCCACGCAAGTAGTGGCCGCACAAGATCCCTCCCAAATACAATCACCACAGATTATAGCACAACAGCTGCCACCAACCCCACCATACACGACTAGCATGGGAGGAGGATACTCAACACCAGGAGTTGGATATTATAATTACAACAGGGGAAGGGGAGGAATGATGAGGGGGAGGGGATACGGCTATAACACACAACAGCAGGGGGGAGGATTTAGAAGCTTCTACCCCACTGGGCAACCAGTATACCAGGACAATTCAGGAAGTTTCCCATGGCAGACCAGAGAACCACCTGTATGTTGGATCTGTGGATTGTTAGGACACATGTCACGCACATGTAGAATGAGACCCGGCACATCAGCATGGGGAAAACAGACAACAAGGGCCTACGAGGGAACAGCAAGATCACCAACAATAACAGGCACTGCAACAGGGCAGTACACAGCAACAGCTAGTAACGCAACAACAGCCACAGACATATTCACAACCGCAGCAACAGGTAGCGATATCACAACAACACCAAGTGCAACAAGTACAGCAGCCCACTCAAATTTAGGACCATAAGGTAACCTTCACCAATACACAGCCACAGCAAACACAACTGGGAAGGGTGACTGTCCTGGGACACAACCCTTACACAGGAAGTGGCCAATCATTATACCCACAATAGGACAGCCCACAGATGACCTTGGTGTGTCCCATCCTGTCGGTAACACCTAATAGTGCAGAGGAACCACGCATAGAGGTAACGATAGGTGACAAAAAGTTATCATTCCTTGTTGACACTGGGGCAACCCGGTCTTGCATAAGGGAAGGTACATTTAAGATGTCAGGTGAGGCCATGAACACCCAAGGATTCTCTGGGGCTAGGGGGTTGGTTCCCTTTACTGATAACATCCCCTTATCTATAGGGGACTATGACATGTCCGTCCCGCTTTTATATTCAAGGGACTCGCCAGTAAACATACTTGGGAGAGACATAATGAGCAGGTTGAATATGACAATCTCCTTCACGGAGGACGGCATAATTTGTTCGACACCTGGAATAAACATGCTCACTGCACGGAAAATTATGCAAGTATACTGTGGGCAGACAGTGACTAGGGCTGAGCCAGTAGATGGCGAACTGTTCCAGTACGGAACAGACATGGCATTCGCATGGATGCCAGGAATAGAAGGGAAGATCTGGAGGAGCCCAGCAGCCTATCTGTTCAGACCTGAAACGCCAGCCAATGAACCAGAAGGAAAGGTGATTTCAGTGAGCATCGGGAGCATTATAGCGACTGCTGATTACATCGCAGTACATGCCCAAGACCGGGAAGGAAGAGCATGGAGGGCAGTGATAGCGCTGGCTTAAGGATGCAGGCTCACCCAGGTGTCAGATGAGGAGCTCTTTTCAGAAGACAAGGAAGAGGGTGAAATTGTATTTATGAGTGTAGATATATGGCTAAGAGTGACATACAAGCAAGTGGCACAGAAAATTTCAATGGCACTTGAAGCACCCGCATCTACCCCAGTTTCCTTTTTCGAGGAAGATATGGCAAAAGTTCCAACATCACTGTGGACCACAAGTCCCTATGACGTGGGTTGCATAAAGAGTATCGGGAGAGTAAGAATAAAACTGAAAAAGGGTGCAATACTCCCTAGAGTGAAGCAATACCCACTATCAAAAGAGGCAGATGAGGGCATATATGAAACAATAACAGCCCTTATAAATAATGGCATACTGGTACCATCAGAATCACCATGTAACACGGCTGTGTATCCAGTGCGCAAAGCTAAAGGAGGGTCTTGGCGTTTCATCCAGGACCTCAGGCCCTTGAACAACATTGTAGAAGCAGAATACCCCATAGCAGCAAACCCGGCCACCATATTATGTGGAATTCCAGCAGAGGCCTCACGATTTACAGTGATTGACCTCAAGAATGCCTTCTTCTCAATACCCCTGCATCCAGATTCACAAGATCTGACGAGCTTCACGTACAGAAACACAAAATGGAAACACACCAGATTACCACAAGGGTACTACGAGTCACCCTCAATTTTCAACAGAGTAATACAGATGGACTTGGGAAACATTGAATTGGAAAGTACGGTGTTGCAATATGTTGACGACATAATAATTTGCAGCACAAGCGAAGAAAGTGCAGGGAGGACTCACTGAAAATGCTGACAATATTGGCTGAAAAGGGGTACAAGGTAGACAAAGAAAAGTTACAGTACTGTCAGGAACAGGTATTATACATTGGTCAACTGATATCCCAACACGGAAGAAAGATTGCACCACAAAGAGCACAGGCTATATCAAACACGCCATTACCACAAACAGTGAGGGAGCTGCAGCAGTTCCTGGGATTGTGCAACTACTGCAGAGCATGGGTTTTTGATTACAGCTCATACATAGGACCCCTACTTGAAGCATTGAGAGAAGCAAACAAAGGGGAGAAAAAATTGGGGTGGACAATGGAAATGAAGGAAGCATTTGACGAATTGAAACACGCAATATCAACTGCTCCGGTACTGGCCACCCCAGACTATGAACGACAGTTCTTTACCTTTTCACATTGCGACTCAGCAGTAATGAAAGCAGTGTTGGCTCAAAAAACAAGCATGGGATACAAGCCAATAGCATTTTACAGCGGTCACTTGGACCCTGTTATGTTAGGTCACTTCCCTTGTGAACAAGGCCTTGCCGCAGCTGCCTTTGCGGTAGAGAAATCATCATCTATTACAATGGGGTGCCCGACCACACTATTTGTGGAGCATGCTCTATTTGCAATATTAAATAAGCCTAAGTCCACACTAACCACGCAGAGAGAGCGTCAGGTTATGAGATTATATTATCTAGACCAGAACTATCTATTGTTAGATGCAGTACAGTTAATCCTGCAAGGTTTATAGCGGAAGTTATTGAAGAAGGTGACTATGCTCATGATTGTACCCAGACTACTGAAATGTACTCATGTACTAGAAAAGTCGAGGAGGATGCGCTAAATGGAGGAGAGCTCTTGTTCATTGATGGGTCATCGACAATAGACCAGAGTGATGGGATAGGGAGAACGGGGGCAGCAGTTGTAAAAATGACAGAAGAATTGGTGTGTGTCCCGGTGAAATGTGTACAGTTAACACAGCATTATTCTGCTCAAGCAGCAGAATTGGTTGCACTGATCTTGGCGTTGAAGGAAAGCTTTGACAAAAGAGTTACTATATATTCTGATAGCGCATATGTCACGTCAACTGTCCACTCCGGATTGACAAAATGGCGGAGAAGGGGGTTTAGGAGAGCTGACGGCACCCCAGTGCAACATGCTCTCTTGTTAGCTGAATTAATTGAAGTAATAAATAATCCCCAGGAACTAGCTTTGGTTAAATGTCCCGCACACACTAATGGAGAAGATCATATCTCAAAAGGGAATGAAGCAGCAGACGCACATGCCAAGTATGCTGCGTATTTTGGTGAAATATGGAACCCCCCAGAGTCAGAGAGAGGGAGAGGGAGGGGATAGCTAAAGAGATGTTGATGAAAGAAGGGTACACCCATCTCCCAGCCACGCAGATAATGGAATTACATGCGGCCGCACCAATGGCAGAAAAGGAGATATGGGTAAAAAGAGGATGTACAATGTCACCAACTGACGCACTACGGCGTCAGGGTAACACTGGAAAAATGGTTATGCCGTTGGCACTATTGGACACCGCCCTGAGCCAGCTCCATCACCCAGCTCATACAGGGAAGGAAGTTATTGCAGCACGAATTAGGGAAGATTGGTTCTGCCCTGAGTTAAATTCTCATGTAACAAATTTTATCAGCAATTGCCTTACATGTCAACAGTTTACGGCCGGTCACACGCTGCAAGTGATAAAAGGTACTATACCCCGGCCAGAGGGACCCTTCCTGCACATTCATATTGATTACGTTTATATGATCAATGTATGTCAAGGAAATAGGTATACGATTGTAGTAGTATGCCCATTCTCCAGGTGGATTGAGGCAGGACCCTGCTCACATGCAGATGCTTTCAGAGCAGCTAAATTTCTAGTGAGGGAGGTTTTCCCCAGGTGTGGAGTGTGCGAAGTACTGCGGTCAGATAACGGCCAGCACTTCGCTAATGAAATGTTTCAGCACATCACGTCCTTACTGAACATCAAGCATAAATTTGCGTGTGCATATCACCCGCAGGCCAACGATGTATGTGAGCTCCTGAATGGCCTATTGAAGGAGGCAATCGCAAAGATACAGCAAACAACAAAGAAGAGTTGGTTGTATTGCCTTCCGCTAGCTCTATGTGAGCTAAGGAACAGACCAGGGTCTGACCACCACCTCACTCCTCACGAGGTGGTGACCGGACATCAAATGCGCCTTCCTCCAACGCCAACATCAAGAACATTCACAGACTATGAAAACACTGCAACTGTTCTTGGTGATGAAATGTACCAATATGTGTCTTCTTTGATTACTAGTGTAGCGTTTGTGTCTCAACAGCTCCAGCGCACGCGGGGCGGGTCTAAGAGTTACCAACAAGAAGACGCCGACAAAGAATTGGGAAAGGAAAGACTGTGCAAAATTGCTAAAGGTGACCACATGCTACTCCGCAACTTCAATAGAAGGTGGAACAGCCCACGCTTCAATGGTCCCCACTTGGTAGAGGAGGTATCTACGAGAGCGGTGAAGTTGCAGGATAAGCGTGCTTGGTATCACCTACACGACGTGAAGATCTGCAAACTCCAGACCCGCCCTAGCGTTACCGACAGGGCCATTGGAAGAACAGAGACAGCATCACCTACGGAGAAGGAGACGTCTACCACAGCTGACGACCTTAGTGTCACTATACCTTATCATCCCCAGAGTCCCCAGAGACAAGTACTAAAATAGACACTGGTGATTTGCACACTGCCCATCCCATGGTCACAAGATCAAAGAGTAAACAGACTTCTGCCAGTTGAGCCCCAAACCCTCTGCCTACGAGCGCCCCAAACCCCCTGCCCACGATCGCCCTGCCCACTACAGCCACCACCCAATTGAAGGACATTGTTTTGCACACATACACATGTAAACACATGTATGTTTTCTTTTTCTTTCTCGCACATGCAGGTACCGTGTGTAATTGTATTGTTAAGAAAGTAGGTAACTAACAGCGTACATTGCCCAGGAGTAGATGTTACCCACAGACGATAACTACCCAGAAGCTCTATCACACCAATTTGTATATTACATAAAAAGGACAAAGTACCTAAAAAGAAGGAGGGTACGTGTTTACTACACCGCATTTATCTTGGCCATAGAACAATCAATGCCCCATCTTCACCAGCACTTACCTGCTCTGAGAGATAGATCGCTTAGATTGGCGTGGGAACAGCTCTTCGCCTGTGCACTGAACAATTACCTGATAGGGAGGGCTTGATAATGACAGCTAACCATAATAACAAGCGTATTGAGAATTTTCAGGCGGGCAACTTTAACATCGCAAGAATAAGCTGCCGGACTGCAGCAAGGTAAGAGCAAATGCCGGTGAGACTAGCTTTTGTGATAAAAATGATAGGGGTTTTGGTGATCACTGGTTTTTTGGCTGCCTCTGTCTGGCAGAAAAGTTATGCTATCAATATTATGGCTGCACCCAAACCTAACGTACCCCCACCCACGGCTGCAACAGGTGTTACGTCAGGTGGTATTAGCAACCCTCCACATAAGGGAAGCAGAGTTAAACGCAGCACATACTCAGATAATAAAGGTATTGATAATTACATAACAGATTCCGCACACATCTCGAACAACATGTGGTACCAGCACATGACCCAAATAGGTAAGCAGACAACAGAAGACAGCTGCTATGTCTGCTCATTGATCCCATACGCTATGAGCGCTTCTCGAACATTCGTTGCCACAGAAATAGAAGAGAAGACGGCACGATGTATAATATACCTGGCACTATTCCAAACGAGAGGGCGATTCCAAGGAACAGTGGTGAGACTAGTGTGGAAAACGCGAGACACATATCCATACGAAAACAACTTCCTCAAGTCATATTTGAGTTACCACAAGAGCAGTTTGCATGCTGAAGCGTTCAGATACATGACAAGTGGTCCTGAAAAGGGAGAAACGAAGAAAGTAACACTACAATACCTACTATGTGACTGGTATGCCACTGAAGTTCCTGGTACACAAGGCTGTTGGGAAAGACCACTGGTAACAATAACCGGGAAATTATACATGAACAATAGATTGGACATAGGAGTGGTTGGCAGCAACATGGTGACAAGAGAAAATATTACCACCATAGATGAACACAACAACAGATGTTGGACGATATGGGGCAAGTACGTACCCATGCTGACATGGATGGAGAAGGATGAAGACCCAAAGAGCATACTGCCGCTGACTGCACCTAAGCTATGCTACCAACACAGAGGAGATGTGGACGTGGGATACAACACCAACTGTGCAAGCATGTTAGAGTTACCAGAGGGGGGAGCAGGAACAGCAGTGTTAATGGACCACTACTGGGCCTGCGGAAATAAGGCATACCACACCCTGCCCCCGCTGTGGAATGGTATATGCACAATGCTACACATTAATGTACCATCACTAGTGGTGCCCCAAAAACATGTGAACATGGCGAACTTCCCCAAAATGGATGAAGGAAACAGGAGGAAGAAGAGATCGGTACAATCTCAGAGGGGGTCAGACAACGACAACAACAACAATAATGTCCTGAACAGGAAAAAGAGACAAGGAGAACCTCTGACAGGAAATTACCTATGGGGAAGGTCGGAAACAGCACTCACTTCAATCCCACCAGAACACAGATTATTCAGCCGAGCAGCAATTTTTTTCTCGTCAATAATACACCCTGGACTGCAAGCGTATGCAAACGCTAAATGGCTGCAGATAACCCGATGGGAGCTGATGATGACAATTAATTCAACAGTAAACCGATTCAATGCAATAAACGAGGAACTACGAGCGGTGAGGATGGTAGCACTACAGAACAGATATGTATTAGATCTCCTTCCAGCAATGGAGGGAGGAGTTTGCGCAAAGATAGGACAATCATGCTGCACATTTATTCCTGCTAACGATGCCGACAATGGTACACTCACTGAAGCAGTATCACAACTGGCTCAGATGCACACCAAAATGATGGAAGAAAGTAAAGGAGTGAAGAAGGATGACAGCTGGTTTGCATTGTTATGGTCATGGATGCCATCATGGCTGGCGGACGGGCTGAAGATTATAGTTGGATGTATAATACTAGCTGGGGCTGCATTGATTATAATAAGGTTCTGGAAAGCCCGGAAAGCACGCACTACAGACGAAATGATCAAAATGGTTGGTATGCACCCCTTGATGCCAACTGGTGATGACCAGCACACAGACACAATAATAAAGGAAAGAGAAAAACTGCGCAAACAGATCATCACCAACCATCTGGACCCGCCATCCGTGAAGCTCGAAAACCCAAGAAACCTGAGGAGCTACATCGGGAAATGGGTATACTGCACACCGGGAGGAAGTTGTGTGTATATGTATTGGTCATTTGAGAACCATGTAAACCACTATGGACACCTGGGAGGAGTAACTAAAATATGGAGAGTAAGAGGAGATAAGGAAAAGGATATGTTTGTGGTCGACAAGTCGACCAGAGGGGGGACTGAAGTGGGAGAATGGGAGAAAAGACTCCCCCCAATCTCCTCGCACCCCTGGCCTAGAGGATCGCGACCCAGACACCCGCCACGAGATGAATTCGCCTATCTACCAGACGACCAAATACCCTGGTACAGGAACATACGGATGTGCCCATCAGCCTGCCCACCAGCCTGCCCTGCTCAAGCCGACACCTGTGGCATGGATGAACTCGACTAAACCCTTCAACAGTAAATAAACACATCGTTAGAGATGCCATGACGACCTAGCCAACTGTCAGAACACCCATGCAACCATGCACACTGTACACCCCCACACCAATCCACACGAAGAACATACTCAGTGCTATGACGTAGGTGACCGACACACCCACTGACGCGCACCTTTATTATTTTTCACATAGGTTTTTCGAAAATGCAGAAACGCACAACGCACAAAACACTCATCTAAATGCTTGCTGACGCTTCTCCTAACCCTTGCATTGTGATGAAAATACAACGTAGACATGGTCCCCCCTATGAAGCAATGTGATACCGCAACTTAAAGTGCCGTGCATTAAACATCCCCACCTATGCACCAGGCCCAAGTAGGCCGCAAGCAAGAGCCTCCACGAACATTGAACGAGCAAGAGTACAATTGCTGACCCTGCAGAACCCGCCCAGCGAGAACTGACAGCCAAGGGAGCGATGTTGCAACTCGCATGCCACCAGCCGACGCCAAGGTCGCACCTGCAAGCTAAGCCAGACACACAGTGGAAAGTACAACTTAAATGTGCAGAATTCTGCCTCAACCACGGTCTCTCCTCACGTGACCAAGCCAAACCTGACAGGGTGCCAGACCCAGGAGGGAGAAGTCGCCTGGGTCCCACGTTTGAGACACAGGCTGCAACAATGAAATGACCCAATGGACACCTACAGCGATGGGAATGGTCTGCCCTCGGGCATATGAGCAAATCCACGCATTGTCTGCACAAAAACATAGTTACATATTGTTGCAAATGACAGGTACACCGCGAGCTGGGAACAACGATGGTCCCAGGCTGGGGGGCTCGCGAGTCGACCAATCAGAACATGGGGCACTCATCACTGACGCCACTAACATTAGCCAATCATTAGGGGTCTTTGTGTAACAATTTTCAAGTATCTAATAGAAGGGACAACCCAAGTATACCCCCTGACTGACCCTTAACCACTAACAGCGTTCTCTATACGTATGCTATACTAACCCTACCACTCGAGGGACCAATCCAGAGTGGCGATAGGTTTTTTGCTAACTTTCCCAGGTGACGCAAGTAGCGTGTCATACTGAGGCAAAAAGGGGCCTGCGAGCCCCACAAATTTCGAGAGTCTGGATGGACGCGTACGATCCTAGACCCATCCCTGCCGTTATACAATAAACAGCAGTAACACCTTGCTTCTTGTGTGTGTCTCATACTCATTTTTGGGATACGCGGGAGGAGTTGGGGCCTCCCAGCCCGGAGGTCCGCAGAAGGCCCAGCCGACCCCGGGAGAAACCCCCCGACAGAATGAAGACAATCAGGCTGCCTAGAAACCACACAGCCTCTCGCGGCCGTTTGACCCAACACTGATAGGATTCCAATTAGATGTGGATCTAACATTTACCTGAAATATCAGCCTCCATACCAAAAACCATGGTATGGCTTATATGACAAGATTACCCCACAACCAGGCGCTAGTTTATCATAATTTGTATTGCATTTTGGATCAGATGAAGATGATTTAATGCATCCTCTGCCTGCAGGAGCCTTGTGTTCCAGCAGATGTTGAAAGGGCGCGTCCCTTTTGAACCTTCACTGTGCCACTGGAGAGCAGATGCTGCAGCTCGGTCAAGAGACCTGTGTACACTATGTTTTTAGCTTGAAGTTTCATGAAAGGAGGTCTGGTTATCAGACCACCCTTTCTGAGATGACTACATCATTTTATGGTTAATAAAAATCAAAAAGGTTAGGGCTTCTACACTCTTGTCAGATAAAAACCTTCATATTAACACATGTTCCATGTGTTAATATCCCCACAAAAATATCGCCATACAAGAATATCGCCATGTTTTTGAGGCGATATTAAGCCATGGAACCTGCAGGGGACACCCCTGAAGCCCCCATAATGTTTTTAATGGAGTGGGTCACACCCCCACAACCCCTGCTCCCAATAACCCCATAAATTATCCCCCCACTAATAATATCGCCTATGGCCTTACCCCACGACCATATATATATGGCAATGTTATTGGTGGGGATAATATTATCTGATGCCGTTTGTTGCACATGTAATGCTATGTAGCTGTTCTAAAAGGGGATGAGGAAGAGCAAGGGTTAATGGTTCTGAACCTTTATGGCATTTGGGTCACGACAGCTCAGAAAAGGCTACAGGTGGTCTCTTTTCTGTATGAAAAAAGGGGATCTGCAAGGACATGTGTAGCCAGATCAATTCTTCCTTTAAGGAGCCAAGAAGATACTGTTGTAGACTTCTTTCTCTGGACCAGTCAAATGATATATTTTCCATGTGGAAGGCTTATACCAGGTATAAGATCAATGGGATAGTCATAAGGTCTTTTGGGGGTAGTGTTTTGGGGGACCAGAGCTGCTTTTTCCTAAATGACTACAAGACAATCCAAGTAAGGAGCTGCCAGAGTAATGGCAGCTACTATGTTTTCCAAGAGTCCGGATGTCAGGATGGAAGCAGGCACATTGTGCAAGAAGGCACAAAACACTTGACAATAAGTAAGGGGGAGCCGAACGTGCTAGCGACGGTATACCAATTAACGCAAGGATTGTGTTGCTGTAGTCATTTTAAATCACAGTTCTTTTGAGCATGATTGTGTCCATTAGGAATTGTCATTTCACTAAAACTACAGGGGGTAGACGCTGCTGAAATTTGTGGCAGGCAAGGAGGAGCTAGGATGCACACTTTAGTGGTAAATCGCAAGGCAATGGGTGTCTGCTGGTGGAGCGCTGAGATCTTTGACAGTGTAATGCTTTACCAAATTTGGCCACGGTATTTAAGCTATGGACATTAAGTGTAAATGGGTCGAAGTTTGAACATCTAACCAATTTTGATTGCTGAACATTTTGAAATGATTATTACCAAATGTGGTGACTTTACGCCAAACAAATCATCACAGAGACGTGGAGTGACATCATTTGAATATAGTTTTAAAAAAAAAAAAAAAAGAAACGGATTAAATAATCGGAGTTTATTTATAGTGAAGAATAGAATTACAATTTCATGAGAATTATTAAAATTGCTGTTTAATAATTTTTTTTTACAAAGATTGAATTAAGTATTAATTGTACTTTTACATGTCTCGTACTAATAACGAATGGTGGTTGTAAACTTGTTTTGACGAGCTTATTGCTTGTGGTAGAGTGCGGGAAATACAAACCACAGGCAGTTGTTTTTTCAATGTATACTATTAAAGGGTAGCTAGAACCCGGTTTGGTTTTCCCTGCACCATATGAGTAAGTCAATTTATTCCGTTAATTATATTAACAGGGCAATTCACATACAAGTGATGACACCAAGACACCGCCTTGGTGCTTCCACATGCCAATTGTAAAAGGTGCATACACCCATTTGCAATATATTGTAAATGTGCAGAATGTAGAGGTTTGGTTTAGCCCCAACCACGGAAGACATTTAGCTCACTGTGACTGGTTGACTACCTGGTTCAGAGCAGTTATATAGACTTCCATTTATCCTAAGTGGTGTTGAGCAGGCGCTCGAGATGTCACTCAAGGTGTAAAAGGAGAGGAGCTGCATTAGCCCATGATAGCTGTACAACTTCCAGCCTTCGAGGGCCTGGTAAGTGGATTGGTGAAAGGTTGTTCCACCCAATTCTAATAAGGAAGGAATAGGAAAACTCTGAAACGTGACATGTGAAATGTCCATAAAGAAAATGCAACACATACACTTACAAGGATTAGTCAATAAGTAAACACACAGGATAGTAAATGTCAACCACTGTATCTGGCAAAAGAAAAACGAATCCAGTTTTGTACTACAATGGTATTACTCTGGTGTTCACCTCCAAAAATCACTGACCTTCACTTTGTCCCAATCGCAATCTCTCACATAGAGGCACAGGGTGGATTACGACACTGGAACTGGGTGGCACGCGATTAGCAAAGTATATGTCAGCAAACCAATGAATAATGTATGGAACAAGGTGTGCCACAGCTGCAGATTGTGACAAAACAGTAAATTAAGAGGGGCAAGTGGACAGACATGCAGCAAATGCAGAAAGATGGGTGACCTTCGGTGACAAATGGGCTTTAGGAGCAATTAGTAAAACACAAATCGATACAACTGGAAATAATCTGATGTATGCTTATTGGGCTCTGGCAAATGCTCACAGACTGTACAGGGGTTTGCATTGCACTCTAACTTCGAAGAACAATTCATTCAATCTCTCCTCTGGCTGCCAACTGATTATTCTCAGCCTCAATCTGACTGAATGAAGGGAAGGGATGCTGCTGTGGTTGCATTGATAATGAAGCATACAATCATGTACTGCCAGGTGTTTTGTCTGAATTTGTGCCAGAGGGTCTGTGTGATGTAATTAATCCAAGATGGCTGCTTTTACGGATACCAATTTCGTTTTTGAGCTGTAACTGCTTTTAGAGTGGTTCTATTAAAAATTAGCTAAGTAGGGTTTTTGTTAAAGATGATCAAAGGAATATAAAAGTTCATATAAGGAATATTTTGATATCTAACTGTTTCTGAGATATAGACTCGTAAATTGTTATTTCATCGCATACCTTCAACTGTATGCTCACTAAATTAGATAGTAATTTGCAACTTTCTCGTTGAAATATACTACTTATTAAAACTAATATAGCTACTTCCATTTCAAGAGAGAAATTATGGTTTTACAGGTCATCTTCCGAATCCCAAAGTTCATTTTCATCATCTACAAAACCATTATCACAGAGCTCTTCATCGCCACTACACTTACACAGTTCTGTGCACCTTAATGGCTGTGCTCGGCATTTGCAATGCACAGCACACTGTCCTTTAATGCATGCACACCATACCAGCTGTATGACTGTGTTGCACTTGGAAGCGTACACCTGGTAGGAGAATATGGATTATCCGTCTGCTCCCACCCAAATTGTGATGGCTCTGGGAAATTGGGTGGTGTTGATCAGCGCATCGTCACTCTGTTACCTGTTCATGAGCCCTTAAGATGTATGGTATTAGAGAGGATCTTGTTGGTGGCAGATTGTCTTGCCAATTACAAGACCATGCATCAAAATAAAAGGAGAACGTTTTAGAAATCATGAAAAATGAACTGAAGACAGAAACCTCTAAATAATAAGAGGTATCAAATTATTTTAAGGACTTTCTTTATTCAGTTTTTATGCAGAACAAAAACAGTCCATAGAAAATATTTGATAGAATCATTCTGAAAGGAGTAATAGATCAAGTTCTGATTCATAAAATGTAGTGGCAGCTATCTTGGATTAATGACATCACGCATGCCCTTGCCATAAATTCAGATAAAACACCTGGTAATACATGATTATATGCTTCATTTGCAATGCACCACCGTTATTTATAACTTCCCTTCATTTAAAATCCAAGGAATTACATATGCCTCCTCAACTATGGGGCAGGGTAGCACTACCCGGGCCATGATGCTGGGCCCATAGGAGGTGTATGGGGATCTCCAGGTATCCCCACCTGTCCCCTGGACTGTGCGAGCTGAGTGTCATTGTAAAGATGTACACTGTTTGTTTTCCCCTTTAAGGGGTCTTTCTACCTATGTGGTGAATCCGAAACTTGATATTCAGACACACACCCCTAATCGGGGAGGGTGGTAGGACTCAGGGTTTAGGGGGAATAGGTGCAGATCAGACGAACTCCAATTAGAAGCTGGACTGGGCCAGCAGGATTCAGATAATAGCAGTTGCTGTGGGAAGCCAACCGGGATTGCACCATTAGTAAAGCTATATCTGCCCCCAGTGGAGCTACAAGTATGTAAACAGATGACAGATGAGACCTTTCTACAGAGCATTGTAGAGCAGCAGTTCCAATTATAAAGAGATGCTTTAAAATCCCAATCCTCAATGCATCAATTCACATATTGGATTAATTATGGTGGTTGGTGGCAAAGTGAGCAGAGGCTTGGAGACATATGGGGGAGGTTGGTGGGAGAAGAACAGAAGAGTCTGATTTGGAATAGAAGAGGGATGGAGAGACTAAGGAGCGAGGATGTGGAAAGGAGTTGCCATCAAGAGGAGAGAGAGAGGTCAAATTCAAAAGGAGGTTGTAGGAGATGTAAAGAGGAAGGAGGTTGACAAAAGACATGCAGAGAAGGATACAGGAGGCACCAGAGAGGTGGAAGGATGGTGTGAGGTAAAGTTAATGAGAATCAATAAAGGAGAATGGTTAGGAGACAGCCCACTACGCCCTGAAGAGGGCCGTAGGAAGGTGGCAATGCAAACATACTGAAGTTTTGAGGACGTGGATGGGGAGAGAGGAGGAGGGAAGGAGATAATAGGCAGGGCAAGCGAGGTTCCCTTAGGTACAAGAACATGGTAGAACATTGAGAGGAATCAGAGGAGAGGAAGCTGGGGAGCAGTGCCAGTCCCAGGTGAATAGAAGGGGGAGAAATAATAGAAGCACAACCTCTAGATTCACTCTACCATCTGTGGAGTTTTGCACAGTACTCCCATACCAAATGTCTTCCTTTTCTCACACCAAACATGCAGGTGCACTTATGGCCCAGGGACCTTGGTAAAGGCGAGTCCACATATTGAGGACAAGGAGGACTACGGACTAGAGACAGAAAAAAGTAGTCAAGGAAGAACTTTAAGTATGGACTCTTAGTGACTGGAAACTACACAAGGGAGAGAACCAGAGCTGTGATGTGCACACTAAAAGATTTGCACCATTCCTAGAACAGAGACGCAATCACAATTTAATCAACAGATGCATATGTTCATTTTCTTGATTTGCCTTATGTTGATCCCACTCTGCTTTGCCACATCTCCCAAATAATTTCCAATTCAGATACAAAAGAGGTATGAACCATGGTTTTGCCTATGCAAGATCTTCCCTCTCACGGCTTTCCCTGTTGCTTTGTGGGCTCTCAGTGCTAGCCTATTCTTTCAGAACATTGGAGCTCACTTACAAAAAATTATTCACTTAGATTCTGTAGGTCAATAGATTTAGAGTCTTATCTGGGAGTCCTGCCCATTGGCACCTGCCCCGCCAGAGACATGCTCAACAGTGTCTCTTTCAGTTATAACTTAGAATCTTCAGGCCATGTCACAAGACAGCTCGGCAGGGAACTCTTCATAAATAGTCCCTGATCATGGAAATGTTCCGCCTACATGGGGCAAGGTTTTTGTATAGACATAAGCGTAAAGTTCAATAACACAGCAACTTGCGTGTGGATGAAGGATTGATAGACTGGCACTCTGTCATGTTATGAACTTCAGAGATGTTCAACATTATTTAGGACAGATACACAAGCAGATCTACTTATACATATGCGTGTTATGATTCTTGGGCTCAATCTCTGACTTTTCTGTGTGGTGCGTCTTCTTGAACTTGGTTCTCCTTTCATACTGAGGGCTGGGACACTTCTGCTTTATGGTTCCTTCTAGCAGGCTTTCTGGTGGTGGTGTTTGAAATGCAATTTTCTTTCCGTGGTTGCTGAATTTTTTAATTTTCTCTTCTAAATTTGAACAGGGCACCACTTCTTGGGGGATTGAGGGGAACCTTACTTCAGCTTGAGGGCTGTTTGCTTGTCTTCTTTCATGTGCTCTTCAAACAGCTCTCCAAATGCTTCTTGTACAGCTTCTGTGGAATGGCTGCATGCAAGCAATGCTCCAGCCTTTTCCAGTAGCAAGTAAGAAATTTAGCTAGATTGAGCTGAAGGGCATCAAGTATGCGGCTGCTCCAGGGCCCAAGCCCCCCATCGCCTCCAGGAAAGGCCATCTGCACAAAAGTCCCTATAATTATAATGGGACTTATTTTTGCTGCACCCCTTCTTTCCCCCAGGAAAACAAAAAGCCCATGCATCTGGTCGAGCCGGTCATTTTTCACACTGGTCTTGGATACCTTTTTACAAAAACAAGCTTCTCCAAAGTGCTTTCTGTGGGGGGAGTTGTTTTCACCAGCATGACAGAATTGTCTGGTGTTTTTTGCTTTTCAGAATAAACAAGATGCATCAGGCAGAAGGGCACCAGATACAGATTGTATCAGCTCGGTTTACATTTCCAGACTTGGGTCATACCAAACCCGATGCCCATGTTAAGTTAACAGTGCAATGTCTCCCATAAAGAGACAAAATGGCAAGTCCAGCAAAGCACTTACAAGTTCTAGGAAAGCTACAGGATGTGTCGTAGCAGTTTGGGCTGGACTGCTCCTTTGAAGGCGGGACCAAGCCTGATTTGCAGATTGTCATTCCACTTTCTGTAATGGCTTGGGGCAAGCTTAAGAAAAATGGTCTGGAAGGTTGACCACAGTAATTGGTAGAGGTTTAAGATAATCCTAAACCTTCCAGCCATCCCCTCTTGTTTTTCTTTGTCCCTCTTAGTGAGAAAGGTATGCGCAGATGTGGGACCCAAGCCGGCTGGGTCTAGAGATCCCCAGCTACACCTCACTGATGACATCCAATGAGGCCCAAAACCTGTTTGTGTTTGCTTGTGGTCTCAGGCAGTACAGATGTGAACTAGCAGTTAGGGCTGGACTGCCCCTTTGGGGTGGGACCAATTCTGATTTGCATATGGTCCTTCCCTTTTCTCTAATGGCTTGGCATGCGAAGGATGATGGTCTGGTGGTTTGCCCAGAGCATATGGTCCTTCCCTTTTCTCTAATGGCTTGGCATGCGAAGGACGATGGTCTGGTGGTTTGCCCAGAGCGATGCCAGAGGTTTAAGATTAATTCTAAACCTTCCAGCCGTCACCTCATGCTGTACAGCATGCAGTTCAAGCAATGTAGAATGTCTACGAGCTTTGAGAGGGTACTCGAACATAGTTGCTATATTGTTACTTTGTTTTCTCGTTAACAGTATACTACTGTGAGGTTTTCCCAATTGAGCCAGCTCATTCCACAATACACATATAGGAGAAGTCTGCTTTAACTCCTAGCACCACAGTTAAAGTACGCACAAGGGGGGTGTGGCTAAGCGCCGGGGAAGGTGGCCACTTAGGGGAGCCGCTCTGCCTCAAAAAAATGTAAACATTGCATTAGGTCGTTTTTTTTCTTTAAACCTACCTTTCTGTAATGGTTCCATGCTCCGTTGCTGCTCCGCACAGGCTTGCAGAGTTTCTGCAGAGGTCCCGCGTCGTGGGAAGCTCCTTTGATGACGGCTTCACATCTCAACGAAGGGCTCCGTAAATAATTCGGAAACGTGCCACCCCTCATGAGGAGAGGTGTGGCGTTGTGTTTCATGTGACGCGCCCGCTTGGGTCTTGCTGTACATCCATCAGACTATGCCACCTGGTGGAGAGAAGGAGAAAAAAAACTGTTGAATTAGAAGCATAAAAGAAAGGATATCTACAGGAGTACTCGAAGGGGAGAGAAGGAAGAGGGAGTTGAAGGAGTGAGGGGAAGGAAAAAAAGAGTACTTATTTACAACAAAATATATTGCTGAAATATAGATGCTTCAATAAGTAAGACAGAATATTATACAATTATAAAGAAAGGCTACAGACAATAAAGGAAATATATATTCTCAAAGACTTAGTTATCAAGCAGTATTAATACCACTTTACTTTTTTCTTCATAAGCAAATAGTGGTCTCAGCACTAAATACCTCTTGCCTAAATGCCTCTCTCCTCTAAATATTATAAAGAATTGGCACGTAATTTTTCCAACGATCTATATCTGCTAACAACACAGCTCGGATTATTAACCCCAAACTCCTCGCCTCCTCATAGTCTCTTTACTTAAGAGTGAGACAGTACAAATAATATGGATGTAATAATTGCACTCTTTGAGACATCATAGATAATAAATAAAAAGAGGTAAAACCTTTTAAAGTAAAGAAGTCACTCCAACGTATTACAAAAAAGTGTGCACACAATTGGATGCAAGCTGAATATCGTTCTGACATACACCTATTTTCAAATCTTCTCCTCAATTAAACGTCCGAACAACAAATTTCAGTCAACAATCACCACCAATGGCAGCTAACAAAGCTAATCAAAAAAATGCATCCTCTGCAAAAGATGCCACTTCCTCTTCAACACATCTTAAAAGACCAAAAAGTGACTCACCACCTCCACTAGGCATATGCGATCCTGCCATTGAAGCCATTCTTGCGGAAATTAGAGCGCTTAAACCCTTTATTGAGACTACAAATACCAAACTACAGCAATTAGATGATAGGTGGATGGATGTCAACAACAGAGTGGAGGAGGTGGAGAAGAGAGTAGGTGTTCTTGAAGATTTATCCCCGAGTTGAACAATTATAAAAATCCATTAAAGACCTCCAAAGGCACAATGAAGACTTGGAAAATCGCATAAGGCACAATAACCTACGCATCTCAGGCTTACCAGAGGGGGCTGAAAGCACTGACCCCATTGTCTTTCTACAAAAACTCTTACCAGCCATTCTACATTTAGCCTTGGAAACAACATTTAACATACAACGGGCTCATAGAATTGGTCAACCTATGTTTTCTTCCACCTCTCGTCCGCTACCCAGAACTCTCATAGTTTACCTATTGGAATACTCTCAACTGCAACTTATTATATCCACAGCTAGGGAGCGCAAATCGCTCATTTGGCATGGTAGCAAGCTATTTCACAGGATGTGGACAGAAGCACAGCTCAAAGAAGAAAAGTTTTTCTATCCTTTCGTCCTGCTCTAAAGCAGCTAAATATCCGTTACGGATTATACCACCCATGCTCCTTCAAGGTAACACATGAAGGTCACACAGTTGTGTTTGATGATCCAGCCGATCTGAGGTCCTTCATACAATCCAGAAAGGGTGACGGCATGGATACCTCCTCTCCTGCAAATATATCAACATCATCCACTATTTGAGATCTTAACCTCATTACATGTACTAATTATCTTTGTTTTACCTTATTATTTACTTAATGCAATCATTATCCTATTGCTTTAACAGATGAAGGCGGGCGCTTTTGTGGTGTCCATCTTCCACTGTTGGTCGTTCTTTCTGCTTTTGGCGACCCAGTTGGCGTTACCTATCCCCGGTCTATCTTTTCTCCCTGATCCTTCCCCCATGTCCTTTTTGATCTATAAAACTATTCGTATTTCATTGCCTGAATCTCCTCAGTGCATGATCAAACTCCCTTCTCCCCTCCCTGATCCTCAATGTGCTATCCTTCTGTGTCACGGTTTGGGTATATATGTTTTAAACCACATTACTATGAATCTGATTCTATTATGGCACTATAGCCATAAGTTGCATGTCTATCATTACGTTTCTGAATTCTACAGCTATAAATTGCATGTTTATCATTATGTTTCTGACTAAATGATCTTCAAGTGTATAACATGGAACATCAAGGTATGTAAGAATCCCATTAAAAGATGCAAAGTTATATCTCATTTGAACAAATTTAAGCCAACGGTTGCCTGCCTACAAGAAACTCATTTATCCAACAAAGAAACAATGAAGCTTAAATCTCTTTGGGTTAAGGAGGTTATTTCCCGTCCTGCTATATCCAAGAAAAATGGAGTTGCCATATTAATAAGTAAAACACAACCCTTCAAAATTCTTGACCAAGATGCTGATACAAATGGTAGATGGGTTTGGGTAAAACTTTTAATTGATTCTATACAAGTACCTATCCTTAACATCTATGGTCCCAACACTACCAAACCCCCCCTTCTGGATCGCAATCAAACAAATGATACTTAAAAACAACTTTACCAATTTGATAATGTGCTGAGATGTTAATCAGGTCCTCCACCCTTTTGTAGACCGAAAATCCAGCTGCATGTTCAGATCAAATAAAACTCATAAATCCTTTGTCAATTGCCTAGAGGAGATGGGATTGACACATGGAGACTATCCCACCCTACACAATTAGACTATACCTTTCATTCACCCCACACAATACCCTATCACGCTTCGACTGTATTGTTGCAATCAAAACCCTCTCTGGATCCATTATAGATTCTAAAATCTCTAATATTATTATATCAGATCATGCACCTGTTATCACATCCTTTTGCCTCGCAGAAGTGAACAAAACTGCTACTAGATGGAAACTTAATAATTTCCTTCTAAATGACCCACAGTTTAATCCATCTGTCCAAGCTTTCATCCAACAATATTTCACTAACAATCAAGATTGTGATACCTCTGTTGTTAACAATTGGGATGCATTTAAAGCTGCTTTAAGAGGCCACATTATGGCCCTCTCCGGTAGGAGCAAAAAAACGTAGGAAAAAACACCTAGATGACCTTTACTCTAAACTCACCCAAGCAGAGCAATGCTACTATACAGACACTAGCTTGACAAACTTATGACAAGTAATAAAACTATATTTTGAAATTATTAAAGAAATCACAAAACTTGCAGCAGGTACCATACTTAAATACAAAACAAAGAGATATCAAACTTCAAATAAAGCGGGCAAAATGCTTAAATCCCTACTGTCTCAAGCATGACATTGACATTTTTGGTCTTAAATGGTGCAGTAGTTCCATCAAATATTTAGGTCTGCATTTTGCCCCTACAATCCAAGAAACCATCCAACTCAATACCTAGACGTTACTGGACACTCTTAAGGACCTAACATCCAGATGGTCCACCCTTTACTCTCTTGGTGAGGGTGTTTGGAAATGATTAAAATGATGATATCCCCTATTGTACTATATTACCTTCAGCTTCTTTCTGTTCCACTATCCCTTTCCTTTTTCAAATCTATATATTCTATGCTACTAAACTTTCTTTGGGGTTTTGGAAAAAGTAAAAGAATTGCACTAACCAAACTAAAAGCACCTTATGAAATGGGAGGTGTCAGATTCCCTGACTTTAAGCTAGATCACTCTGCATTTCTCATAAAACAGTCTCGCCAATGGTTCACAGATCCTGAATTCGCCGATACCCCTACATGGTGCACATTACAAACACACTTAGTTCATCCACACAACATTACTGATTATATATACATATTTAAACATGCTTCCAAGAACATCTTGGACTCTACTAAAGCATCTGTTTCAGCTCTACAAACCTTTCTCTTCCCCATACCAAAACTCCCAATAAGTACCTTTCCCCTTTACTATGGCATAACAAGAATAAAGTAATAAATAACAAGATCCTTAATCTCAAAGAATGGATCAAAAAAGGAATCAGATTCATCCAACACATTATAGATGGTCCTTCAATTCTTTCCTTCCAGCAATTATCATCCAAATTTACCAAACCCAAAGCTGATTTTCAATTTTATAAGAAATTAATCAACTCCTGTCTTGATGCACTTAATCACTTTTTCAGTGAGATTATTTCTCCAGATGCCTTCAGACTACTACAGCTAACCATGACCGGTGAGGTTAGAGCCTCAAAAATATATAATATGCTCACCTCAACATTTAATGTGTGTTCAATTCGTCTGAAGTGGGAATTTGACTTAGGATATATGTTTGAAGATCATATATGACTCTGCCTGTTTTCTAAAAGTAAACACTTATCAGTCTCAGCAAACATTACACAACATTTTTTCTTCTTCATTCAAAGAGCATTTATCACTCCGGCTAAATTAGCTAAGGCTAACCGAAATTATGATGCTAAATGTTGGTCATGTGGCTTTTCTCCCACTACATATATGCGTATGTTCTTTGAATGTTCATATATATTGTCAGATTTTGGCAAGACATATGGAAGTTCATTAAGCTTATCTTCTCTGTAGATGTTCCGTTTTCTTTTGTGAATATATTTTTAGGAAGTCTGGCCATAACATCATATATTCCACCAGATACAACCAGATTATACGATCTATTCATCTGCATAGCCTTGAAATGTATCACAGCTAACTGGTAAGACTTTTGATCGCTCTCTACCAGAGGATGGTGGAACGCTATTTGTCATACTCATAAAATGGAAATGTGCATGGCTAATAATCAAAATACAATTCCTAAATACAATGCTAAATGTCACTTTTTCATCCGCTATCTGAACTATTTCAATGCAACTTCTCATGGCTCCTGAATGCGTTTCTCATATTTAATTTACTAACCAGATGATTATATTTATATTCAAATGCCTGTTTGATATTATTACAGAAATGGAAATATCAGTTTTATCATATAACTTATTATACCCATCTTCCCCCCCTCACCGTGCTCCCATCTGTTTATTGTACGTCTCCTGTCTGTCTCCCAGTATGTCTCCCCAAATTTCTATTATTTTCCCCATTTAGTTATTCTTTACAGAGGTGTTATAATAATCCATGTTCAATTGGTACTACTTCCAACTTCTATTCTTGTTCTAACATGTATAATTATTTATTTCAATTAATTAATGTTTTTGGTATAGATCAAGTTCTTGCAAGTTAAGATTTTAAATTTCTGTTCATCCTTTATTGTTACCTGTTCCGCTCAAAGTCGGTAATTGGTTAATATACGTATCATTATCAGCATCTTAAATAATAATACAAATTTTTAAAATAAAAAACAAAAATACGCACAAATTGGATGGCGAGAGCACACAGTACCAAGCTCAAATGCATCCGCTGCATGGCCCAACGAAACCAATTTACCTGTCCCTCATGTTAAAGTGGGCACTATTGTAACCCCATTGGTTATGTGAGTTGCATTTGACCATGTCAACATCAGCCATTAGGTCCATAAACAACAACCAAAAGACATGATCTGCTTTACAAAGGCCTATTTTGGCACAATCCAAAAATGATTAAAAGCCTGATCAACCATAATAATCCCTCATCTCAAGGCAACTTGCAAGCTCAATATTATAATGTGCAGGCAGTTTCATTGCACAATGAAGTAAAAGTGAAATGAGATTAAGGGAGGAGGTTTGGCTGAAAGGAAAAGGAGACTCCAACAAGCTGGATTGTGTAGGTTGTTTTCATAGAAGTATGGGCATGTTGGGGCAGTGGGAGGATGGCAGAGTAAGGTTGGAGAGGAATTATGGACGAAAGCGGGAAAAATGCGCCTGGTGGCAGCTTAGGTCAGCCTTACAAAGCTATTATGAGATGGTTTAGCAATAGCATTATGCAAAATCCACAAGTAACAATAAGTATATAGTTGACAAAGTAGCTTGGACTGTGCTCTAGCAACGGCACAATGAGGGCATGAAATCACCTTATATGCCAAGAGCCACTCAGCCTTCGCTTCTGTAATGGTGACAGGACAACAAAAGTGAACTGGAAGCTGCCAAGAGGAATTACAGGTGGTTACGATGGAGTATGCACTTTCCAGTCATCAGGTTTTGGTGCATCTCTAAGAGGGAGGGAGTACGGCAAGATGCAGGTCCCTTGCTCCTTGGGTCAAGAGACGGGCTTTGCCTTGTTGAAAAGATGCAAGAAAGCTGAAGCATGTCTGGGCTGGCCTGTGAAGAGGGGATATTACCTAGATGTTCAGAATTGACCACTCCCTCTGGGTTGACGGACAAAGTGATAGCATTTGAATGGTCCCCTTTTGTAATGGCACAGAATGGTTACAAAAAGAAAAGTAAAAGGCGAGTGGTTATGATTAAATAAAAAGCTTAGCTTTCCAACCATGAGGCCTTTGTGTAATGGCAAGCCATGAATGTTCAGGTTATTTAAACCGTTAAACTTGATGCAACTAAGGACACATGCACATCTAGGTGGGCTTGGTATCACAATGAAATGCCTGAAGCCTAGTTGCCTGGACATCCTAAAGTTATAGTAGAAGACTAGCAGGCAAGGCTTGGGTACTATGGGAAATTAGACCACTCTTGAGCTGAGGCAGGAGAGCCATCAAGAGGCAACTGCAGTCCGACATAAGGAGTAAGTTGGGAGCCTGGGGAGAACATAAAAGGCTAGCACGTTTGGTAGCTAGAAAAGGCAGGCAGGAACAAGAGAGCATGTATAGCTCAAGTCAGGAGTTATGGGTGACACCCTGATCCACAGAGTTCAGAGGCCATTCATTATGGGAGGTGGAACACGCACTTGGTGTGGCGTTGAGGAGGTGCATGACCAGAAAAGCAGTGGGGAGGTGCTACAAAGTGTAGAAACCAGGATCCAAGGCAAGGGGAGTAATAGGTTTCACAAGTTCTGCCGGCCAGTGAAGGAGCAACTATGCTGTATCTGTGGCTTGTTTCGGAGAGCCAACAAATCCAGAACCTGCTGGAAGGTTCAGCAGTGCCACCACCTGAGGAGATCAGTCAGAGAACCTTTGGAAAGAGAACCACAGAGACTGAGTGACAGAGGTGGTGCAAAAAGGTGTGTACTGTAGAAGGAATCACCTGAACAGGTGGAATGGTTAAACAGGTTATCCTGATATTTTAAGTTTAAATTTGACCCAGAGGAGGTGGTTCTTGTTTGTGTTAATAGCACCAGTTTTCTGGAGTCTTTGTCAACCAACTCTGCTACACGACAATGGCTTACATGCCTAATAGAGGTATATTTTTGAAAATCATGAACACACAAATATGGAATTTGAGTAATATTCATTAACATTTTAATGAAATGCCTGTTTAATTTAGACATGCAATGGGTGCCTTGGGTCCTAATATTTCAAGAAGTACTTTCTTTGAACCATACATTATGGCCTCCCATACCCATCTGCATGTAGCTTACGGTGAAGGATGGAGTCTCCAGAAGGCCCCCTTCCCGCAGCTGCCAATTCCCATGTCCTTGTTGGACATAGGGTACAACTTGTCTATTTGAGAGTGAGAGAGAGCCCGCTCTAATTGTATGTGTGTGTAAACTGCGACCATCAGTATAATGATGGCACATTACTACCATTCACAATTGTGCAAAAATAGTACCTACTCAAAGCACAGGGAAACAGGGGTGGAAATTCAAACAGGAGGCCCCAAACAGCCAAATAAGCCCGACACATAACTACCACCAATTAGGGGACGGAGAGAGCAATTTTGTAGAAAGAATTTCACTACAAAGGGCACCTGTATTGTGTACATTCTTGCTTGGGGCAGGGGTCACCACAAACAACGTCAGATTATCCTATTTAAATAGGACTTTCTTCTTTTGCACGCTTACACAACCAAGACAAAGGAAGCATTTACAAGCCATCTTCGATGCATTGAAACTACATAGTCACAAATAATCAGCTAAATGCTACCGCAACAAATCCCTAGATGTCGTCACTTCTCACCAAGGGGGGAGCACCTTCCCATGAGTCCAGGGTGGTTTGGCCACTACCCAAAAGTGCCCCTGGGGATGTTACACAGTGAGAGGATCTCATCTGAGAGCTCAGCACCGTGTAGAAATATGTATTTGTACTATTTTAAGACCGAAGACCTTGTCTATCTGGGAAGTACTGGGACGAAAAAGAACATACTAGATCCAAGTGGATCTAGGACTGAGACGAGTTGGCTCCACAGAACGATGAAGATCACACCTTGGAAAAAGAAGAAAGACTGAACCCGTTCACCAAGAGTATGCTTGCAACATTATATAAAGGACAAAAAGGGACAAGACCCGTTGTCGAATGCAGCCGAAGGAGGCATCAGGTGCAAGGAATCTCCAGCACAGGAGATTTGAATCCTGTCTGTGAGCGAACACAGACCGGATGACGCAGGCAGGAAGCCACATGACTTTCTAGAGGGCTTTGCAGGAGCAGAGCCACATCAACTGCTCAGAAGAAGGGAAGATGAGCAGCATGAGAACAGCAGATGCCGGACAACCGAAGACGCAGCAGAAGAGAGCCTGGTGAAGCAGAGGCAGAGTCCAGCTCCAGGAAGCAGGAACCTTTGGCAAGGTACTGAGTCCTGAAGCAAAGTAACAAGCCATTAGAAAAAGCCAGAGGGGGCACACGGACAGGCACTAGGGGGGGGAGCGGCTCCCTCACGGCCCGGTAGTAAACACGCAGCTCCAGCTTCACTGCAGGTCTAGAGAGGTGCTAAAGTAGCATGCAAAACATAGCAGGGGTAGGGGAAACCCTACCAAACATATAAGTAAGGTCTAGGACCCTAACAGTTACACAGAGGCTAGTCATCAATACTTGGCAGGAGAGTGAATCAAGTCTGCCAAATTACAAGTACAGAGAAATACGGGTCTCAGACCCACATCCAAACAAAGAGAAAGATACAAGTCATCTTCCTTGTTGCTGTACTTAGCAAGCCAGAAGACACAGTGGGTTATACTGAGGAGATCTGGGTCAAGGATCATACTTGTACATGAACTGTTGAGAAAGAAATCGAACAGCGAAACAAGGACCAACAGGGGA